>NC_048303.1:76186862-76244887 GCF_013100865.1 Trachemys scripta elegans
TAGGGTGACCAGACAGCAAGTGTGAAAAGTCAGGACAGGGGGTGGGGGGTAATAGGATCCTATATAAGAAAAAGACCCCAAAATCGGGACTGATTTATCACACTTGCTGTCTGGTCACCCTCTGTAGAAAGGTTTCAGAGTAACAGCCGTGTTAGTCTGTATCCGCAAAAAGAAGAACAGGAGTACTTGTGGCACCTTAGAGACTAACAAATTTATTAGAGCATAAGCTTTCGTGGACATATGTTCCATTCTATATGCATCCGAAGAAGTGGGCTGTAGTCCACGAAAGCTTATGCTCTAATAAATTTGTTAGTCTCTAAGGTGCCACAAGTACTCCTGTTCTTCCTCTGTAGAAACTTTGACTCAGGCTGCAGCCTGAGCTCTGGGACCCTCCCACTTTGCAGGGTCCTTGAACCTGGGCTCCAGCTCGAGGCCAGGAATCTACATAGCAATTAAACAGCCCTGAAGCCTGAGCCCCATGAGCCTGAGTCAGCTGGCACAGGCCAGCCCCAGGTTTCTAATTGCAGTGTAGACATACTCATCGTGGCAAATGTAGCACCATTAACTCAACCTGGACAATGAGAGAGGTGGGAGTAGCCTCTTTAGACAGAAGGAACTAGAGGGTAGGACAGAGATGTCTGTGCAGGGAAACTTTAGCCATGGGGGAGAGTTTAGGTTGTTGTTTTGATTACTGACAGCAAACACCAGGAAGGTAATAGGTTTTGGATTAAATATAGTGTCTGTAGGCTTTACAGAGTCGGGTGAGATGTCCTCCTATGCAGCCAGTGTCTTCTTCAAGTCCTCTTCCTGAGTTATGGTAACTGATATTTTTAATTCATATAATATTTCCCCAAACATTTTATGTATAGAAGAGATAACATTTTGCCATTTTAAAAACTTATATTCCTTAATTCTTCCCGCTATGGTCTCCTCATCTCGCTCACTTGCTCATCCTCAGTTACAGTTTGGGTTTCTTTCTCAATTCTCCCTCCTTTACCACTTAGTCTTTTTCCTCCTCCTTTCAACCCAAAGTTCTTCAGCACTCTAGCATCTCCAGCTCATCTGTAACACCTATGACCACAGCCCATCTGCAACCAGCTTATCTGTCCCTATGAACGCCAGTCCATGTGTTACCTGTGTATCTGTAGCACCCAGCCACCCCAACCCATCTTCACAACCAGATCCTCCTAGCCCATGTAAACCTTTCTTCCTAAGGCTTTAAGAGTGAGGGTTTGTCCTTGGTGTTTTTTCTCGTCTGAAGACAGAGGAAGCACAACGGCCCCTCCTGGCTGGAGGCTAGAAGAGTAGGATAAAAAAAAAAAAAAACAACCAACAAGCCTGCCAGTGATGGGGGCTGAGCCTGAGGAGAGAATTGGGGAGGTGAAGAGCATGCTCACATCAATGGTTCTGAAAGGAATAACTTTGTAAAAGTTTGGTTATTGAAATCCAATGTAAATGTTGTTAGGTTCTTTGCTGGTGATTCTGTATTATACATTGTACTTCAAAGCAGGGCAGGACAGACTTCAGCTAAGATGCAGCTTGACTTCATCAAGGGTGAGTGAAGTGGAATATGCTAACACGGGAGAAGGCTGGAAAAATGACTGCTGCTCAAAATAGAAATGTTTATGAATTTCACTTTCATGCTAGTGGTTATAATGTAACACCGGTCAAAGGATATAAATATTTAGACGAACTTGTAATGGATTAATTACCTTGGCCTATAAAAAACAGAGTAAGGCCTAAAGAAACTTTCTTATGTGCAGTACCATATAAGATTTGTTTATACATTTGCTGGCATACTTTTCCTTGTTCGTGTCATTATATAACATCCGGCTTCTTTATGGGACCCTTCAAATTAATTTTTAATTAATACATTAAGGACCATTTAAAGAAAAGCTTATCAATATATATAAATAGAATCAAACATTTTATTCAAGTTATGGCAAATGTTAATAGGTTTCTCCTGCGTTGACACAATCAATGGTGTTAAATATTTCTTTCATGTATATAATTTCATCTTCAGTTGATGGAACTAATTCTGTTTCAAAGAATCAGAAATTCCATGAGACTGGATAATAAGAAGATGTAGAATTATGAAATACTGGGAGTTTAAATATTTTTTTCCAGCTAAGATAATAACTGAATATTTTATCACCTAAGGTTAACTCTGCTAACTGTGTTCACATTTGAAAGTTATTCAATAACTGTTTACAGCCTATTATTTCTGAGGGATTAAAATGACACAAATTTCTGTCTTCATTTTTTACCTATGTAAGCAGAGTCAGAATGAGCTGTCCCCTGATATCCGGTGGTGTGCTGAGGAAAAGGACTTCAGGGGCTGATCTCGTTTGCATGGGCACACCCACCCTTCCTAGCATGATGGACAGCTTGCCCAAATGGTCACTTTGGCTGCTGTGGGATCCCCAGTCCCTTTGTTATTGGGGTAGGAGTAATAAAGTGTTGTTATCCTGGTTATGTGAATCAAGGGCAGTAGAATTGTACTTGGTATTTTATGACTGAGGGACTCGCCCTGGACTAAGCAGCACTCACTAGGCAAGGGATATGGGTTCCAAAACCCAGTGAATTGAGAGAGGTTGGGGACAGGTATTTGTATCTGGTAATGTGGGTGCCTTCTGAGGGCCCAAAACACCGCAGTGACCCTTCTTCTCTCCAATGTGTAGTAACAGAGCTAAGTTTGACTCAATTAGGAATCTTGTTATATGCTGCAGAGCTGAAATCACTGATACCTAGGTCTAAGCATTAGACCTACTTTGGGCTAGTGGTTCTGATGCAGAAGACTAGTTGGGTGCACCAGCAGGGAGGCTCCCCTACTAACAGCTGAAATCACTGAGAGCTATGTTAAGTGTGTGTGTGGGGGGGCTGAAGACATATTGGTGAGCAGCTAGTGGAGAGATGTGGCCAGCTGAGTGGCTGGTGGTGAGGCGTGGCTAGCAGAGAGGCGCGGCTGGCAGTGAAGACTGCAGCAGAACCCTACAGAAACTTGTGTCAATCCGCTGTCAAGGGCCTGAGCAGCAGAGCATGTAAGGTGCCTCCACACCTCTCTCCCTTCCACCCAGACTGGGAGGAAAACTCTGCAGATGAACTTTTTGAACTCTGGGGCTGCACTGACCAAGGATAGAAACTGTGAGTGAGGTGACTTTTGGGTTGCTGGACTCAAGAACCAAAGGGAAAGGTCATGGCCCAATCTACTTGGGGGTGGGTATTCTGGTTCATGGTTTGTGTTTACAGACCCTAGTTGTGATGTTTGCCCAATTTAATGCTGAGTTGTTTACCTCCTGTTGTTAAAGATTTTTGCTACACTGAGACTCTGTGCTTGCGAGAGGGGAAGTATTGCTGCTTTGAGGCACCCAGGGGTGTGTGTGTAATTTCCCCAGGTCACTGGGTGGGGGCTTGTGACGTTATTGATATAATCTGGGGCCATATAGATCATTGTTGCAACCAAGGTCCTGTAGTGGCGCGCAAATCTTGTATAAAGGGGGTCAAATGAGGCGTCTAAGACAAGGTTATGGTTTACTGGTTATGATTATGCTGTCTATATGTGTGTATCAAATTTGTAGTTGAAGTTATGAATATTGGCTCTATACACTCTGTATTTCAAACTTATGCTATGCTGTTGGGTGACATCCCAGACAAACTGGTGTTAGCTCTGCCTGGCCTGCTTGATGGCCCATTAAGGACCATCAGCTATACAATGGACCCATTGAGAGAAGGCAAATATGCCTTGAGACTCAGCAAAGTATGCAGGAATTTGCCCATGTGACTCCAGACTCCATTTTGCTGTAATTTTTCACAGTAAGAACAAAGAGGTGTTCTTACACCTGGAAAAGACTATGTAAGGCTGATGCCTCATCTCCATCTGGTCTTCAATCCTGCTTCAATACCTCTGGAAGAACTTTTGCTACAAGCTGAAGCTTTGAACAAAGGACTGAGGACCCATCCCAGTGGGGGATGTATTCCAGAGACTTGATTTGAACCTGCAGTTTATTCTATCGCTGCTGCAAGCCTGAACCAAGAACTTTGCCATTACTGTATGTAATTGATTCCATTTAACCAATTCTAACTCTCATCTCTATCTTTTATGAATAAACCTTTAGATTTTAGATTCTAAAGGATTGGCAACAGCGTGATTTGTGGGTAAGATCTGATTTGTATATTGACCTGGGTCTGGGGCTTGGTCCTTTGGGATCAGGAGAACCTTTTTCTTTTACTGGGGTATTGGTTTTCATAACCATTTGTCCCCATAACGAGTGGCACTGGTGGTAATACTGGGAAACTGGAGTGTCTAAGGAGATTGCTTGTGAGACTTGTGGTTAGCCAGTGGGGTGAGACCGAAGTCGTCCTAGTCTGGCTGGTTTGGTTTGCCTTAGAGGTGGAAAAAACCGCAGCCTTGGGCTGTAACTGCCCTGTTTGAGCAATTTTTCCTGAGCTGGCACTCTCAGTTGGGTTCCGCCAGAACCGCATCATCAGAGGGCTCGAGCCGGTTTTGCATTGTATTGTTATAAGGGAACCTTTATGTATTAAACCCGGCCCTTGTTGCTGTCAGCTCTGCCTGGTAGAAGGGTTACACCTACTATTGTTATAAATCATACACAAGAGTAATGCAACTGAAATATATGAGCTGTGAAAAATATTTCCCCACTATTCTCTTTCAGCTATGGTAATCTCAGCTGTTGTAAATATAGCAAGTACAAATTGTCCAAATAAATCTGATTTTCAAATTGACACTGTCCCCTTTAACTAGAAAAAGCAATGTGGGCAGAGCTGGCCTTTTGCATTTCTGGAAGAGTCAGCAAGAGGACGCTTTCATCCCATTCCCACCCCCACAAGTAAGTGACTTATTTTAAATAATAATAATCTTTTTTTTAGAAAGTGGGGGAGAATTATTTGGCTGGTACCAGCATCCTCTGCCGAAACCTATGTGGAGCACTGCATAAAATTTCAACAGAATGGGTTTATTGATAGAGACATTTCTTTCTCTCTCCCCGTCCCAATCCTGAAAAGGTTACATGGTTGTGAAAAGGGACAACTCTTGCAACAAAGATGGAAATCTTGAAGCAGGAAAACATACTGTCATTCAAATCTCTCCATGTGCCAGCACTTATATCTACTATATCTATTGCTACTAAGACAATACCATCTCATTTCTGACCTGTAGCTGTCTGTTTTACTGAGTTATTGAAAATCAGGATAAAAATCATCTAGCAGAAAACTCAGTGTTTTGTCCCTTACCTCTCTCCTACTTGTATTCTTGTTTGATGCTACGAAGCTGTTTATATTATTCTGAAAGGACTTTCAGGGACTTTAGCTAATGGAATTAGGAATGTTAGGGAGGAGTTATATTTTTTTAAACAATAAAGTCTGTTCAGTGCTGTTACTGTTTGTGTGTGTGTCTGTGTGTCACTTGGACATAAAATGCTGCTTAAAGGCACACTAGCTGACATACATTCCAGTTATCAAGCAAAATCATAGTTCTTATTTAATGTACTGTAATGCCCTCTTTAAGGGTATAGATCCTAATTCAGTATTTTAATTATCAGAGCAATAGTAATAAAATTTCACATTGCTAGTTTATTGGTTAATAAAATGTACTAATGAAAAAATGGAATTATTCATGCCCTTTTATTCTGCCATGGACACATGAGCTGTAATTTTAAGTAGTTGTTTTCTTCCAGAGCTGCCTGTCATGGGTTGTCCAGTACCCTTTTAAATGCAAATAGCATTTATCACTGCTGTATTGCATTCAGATTTTTACACAGCAATTTACATAAACCACTAGATTTTTTGAGGGAGGGGAAAGCAGAAATGTTTAATATTTTTTTACAATAATCTTTGTTTTGGCAGCAGAAATGTGTTATGTTAGACCTCACTTTCAGGCTGCATTAAAAGAAACAGAGGAATGCAAATAAAATAAATTCAGATTGAAATGTTGATTATATAATGAATTATTTAAATGATATTGTGGTGCTCTCTTTTTGTTTGATACCCCTACAGCACAAACAGAGAGTGCAAATCAAGTTGAAAATAAATAAATCAGTGGTGCAGCATAATATGCAAGTTTCAGAGTAGCAGCTGTGTTAGTCTGTATCCGCAAAAAGAACAGGAGTACTTGTGGCACCTTAGGCCTAGTCTTCACTTACCGGCTGGTCCGGCGGCACGCCATCGATGTTCTGTGATCGATTTATCGCGTCTGGTTAAGACGCGATAAATCGATCCCGGATCGATCCCGGAAGTGCTCACAGTCGGCGCCGGTACTCCAGCTCGCCGAGAGGAGTACGCGGCGTCGACGGGGGGAGACTTCTGGCCGCATCTGGACCGCGGTAAGTCCGGACTAAGGTACTTCGAATTCAGCTACGTTATTAACGTAGCTGAATTTGCGTACCTTAATCCGAAGTCCGGACTAAGTGGGGACCAGCCCTTAGAGACTAACAAATTTATTAGAGCATAAGCTTTCGTGGACCACAGCCCACTTCTTCGGATGCATATAGAGTGGAATAAATATTGAGGAGATATATATACACACATACAGAGAGCATAAACAGGTGGGAATTGTCTTACCAACTCTGAGAGGCCAATTAAGTAAGAGGAAAAAAAAAACTTTTGAAGTGATAATCAAGATAGCCCAGTACAGACGTTTGATAAGAAGTGTGAGAATACTTACAAAGGGAGATAGATTCAATGTTTGTAATGGCTCAGTCATTCCCAGTCCTTATTCAATCCTGAGTTGATTGTGTCTAGTTTGCATATCAATTCCAGCTCAGCAGTCTCTCGTTGGAGTCTGTTTTTGAAGTTTTTCTGTTGTAATATAGCCACCCGCAGGTCTGTCATTGAATGATCAGACAGGTTAAAGTGTTCTCCCACTGGTTTTTGAGTATTATGATTCCTGATGTCAGATTTGTGTCCATTAATTCTTTTGCATAGAGACTGTCCAGTTTGGTCAATGTACATGGCAGAGGGGCATTGCTGGCACATGATGGCATATATCACATTGGTAGATGTGCAGGTGAACGAGCCCCTGATGGTATGGCTGATGTGATTAGGTCCTATGATGATGTCACTTGAATAGATATGTGGACAGAGTTGGCATCGGGCTTTGTTACAAGGATAGGTTCCTGGGTCAGTGGTTTTGTTCAGTGATGTGTGGTTGCTGGTGAGTATTTGCTTTAGGTTGGGGGGTTGTCTGTAAGCGAGGACAGATCTGTCTCCCAAGATCTGTGAGAGTAAAGGATCATCTTTCAGGATAGGTTGTAGATCTCTGATGCGCTGGAGAGGTTTTAGTTGGGGGCTGAAGGTGACAGCTAGTGGTGTTCTGTTATTTTCTTTGTTGGGCCTGTCTTGTAGGAGATGACTTCTGGGTACTCGTCTGGCTCTGTCAATCTGTTTTTTCACTTCAGCAGGTGGGTATTGTAGTTTTAAGAATGCTTGATAGAGATCTTGTAGGTCTTGTCTCTATCTGAGGGTTTGGAGCAAATGCGGTTATATCTTAGAGCTTGGCTGTAGACAATGGATCGTGTGGTGTGTCCTGGATGGAAGCTGGAGGCATGTAGGTAAGTGTAGCGGTCAGTAGGTTTCCGGTATAGGGTGGTATTGATGTGACCATCGCTTATTAGTACAGTAGTGTCCAGGAAATGGATCGCTTGTGTGGATTATATGCAAGTACATCTTCTGAATTGTCAGGGTGAAATAGCTAGTGAATTAAACACCACCTTTTGATTAAGGTTCTTATCTATAGCACTTTCTAAAAATGGTATGGTAAACTCAATGTGATTTGCAACAGGAGACATTTTGGTTGATTTTTATAGAAGTGCCATAATTGAACTGTTTATGAATAGTGCCTGAAATTGGCAATACTATCGCCTAGGCCATACATCCTTAAACTTAAAATGGATAAACAAAAATGTAAGAGAGTGCTTCATAACCTCTTAGAAAATCTTAGCTCTTTAGTAACTTCCAGTCATACTCATCTCACCCCAATGGTGATTCTTGTCCTCTCCCTTCCTCAACTTTCTCTGTATACAAAAATGCTTAATGAGAAGATGAAATGTGAGTCCCACCTCTACCTGAACCCAATTTTAAGATCCTTGGTAGATGATGACTATATAAACAGGATTTAGACTAGTCTCATTGATGCTGGATGGTATAAAAGTGGTGACTGTTTAAGCTACTATAAAATGGTCAGGGCAGATCAACTAGAAAAGGGAAAAAGCACAATATCCAGAATAAATTCAGTTTAAAATGTGGCTTTTCCCTAAGCCACATTGACATCTTACCCTCTTCACTTAACTTGGTCGGATTATCAGACATATCTAACTTAATCATTTCTCTGCCATTGTGGGGGCCTCTGGCACTGGTGCATATCTTTGCCTGTGGCACATAATAGTCCAGTCTCCTATAGATTGTAATATTTTGGTCTAATTTTAGTGCTGTGTTTAGTGTGTGGGTGGTGTTGGTGGCCTGTGATATACAGGAGGTCAGACTAGAGGATCTGGTGGTCCCGTCTGACCTTAAACTCTATGACCCCAAATTATGGGAGGTAATTGTCCTATTCCATTCAGCACTGGTGCAGCCTCAGCTGGAGTACTGTATCCAGTTCTGGGTGCCATACTTTAAGAAAGATGTGGGCAAATTGGAAAGAGTCCAGAGGAGAGCAGCAAAAATGATAAACTATTTAGAAAACCTGACCTATGAAGAAAGATTAAAAAGTGTTAGCCTCGAGAAAAAGAAGACTGAGGAAGGACCTGATAACTGTCTTCAAATATGTTAAGTGCTGTAATAAAGAGGACAGTGATCAGCTGTCCTCCATATGCAGGACAAGGATTAATCAACTTAATCTGCAACAGATTTAGTCTGTATATTAGGAAAAACTTCCTAACTATAAGGGTAGTTAAACACTGGAATTGGCTTCAAAGGTAGGCTGTGGAATTCCTGTCATTGTAGGTTTTGAAAAACAAATTGGACAAAGACCTGTCAGGAATGGCCTAAGTTTACTTGGTCCTGCCTCAGTGCAGTGGGTTGCACTACATGACCTTGCAAGGTCTCTTCCAGCCCTATACTTTTATGATTCTGTGATTGCTGCAAAAAGGTCTTTCAGGCCATATATCCATCCATAACTGGGACTAATACAGTACTGCCAACTCCATACATTCAAAAACCCAGAGTCAGTCCCCACCCTCAATCCCCCACATGGCTTAAAATCATGAGATTTTCAAAATAATAAACTTGGGGTTCTTTCTATTTGTCTTGTGTTTTTTGAGTCTTTAAGGGTTCCCACTTGGAAGCTTTTCTCTGCAACCATAAGGATTTTTTTTTAAATGAAAGTTGAAATACTCGCAATCACCTGACTCCAGGAACTGGGGCTTTAATTAAAACAGCAAATATTGTGAGACTTGTGATAAAATCATGAGTGTTAATAAAACTGAGATAAGTTTTCCATATCTGGACCGGAAAAGAATACTGAACAAGTTTTTTTCATTTAGAGGTACAATTTCCCCCTGACTCCAAAGGGAACAATGTTTGAGTTAGATAGATGTAAATCAAGAGAATAAATACATCCTTATGAGCCACTGCTGCCTACTTGGTCAAAATATTTCTTTAAAAGTGCTTAAACTATCCTGTTATTTTGTAGCTACAGGGCCATAATGTAATGAGGAGGAAATACACACACACACACGCTCACACACACACACATGTGTGCACACACACCTCTACACACAACAGGATGGAGGGGCTAATTGGGAAGAAGCAGGAGTGTAGAAAGTAGATCTATGATTATACAGATCTACTTTTCAAAATCAGTTGTTTAGAGGGCTTGAGGGTGTGCCAGTATTAGAACTTTGTGGCCTGGGAGGAAGGAGTAAGGGGGAAAACTCTGTCCTCCAAGCACCTATAAACATCCCAATTCCAGCTTTGTTTTTGGAACCAAAATGTGATCCACAGTGTTTATAATATATGTGCCAGAATATTCTCATGGTGCCAGACAAATACATAGAGGGGATAGATTCTTACAGGTGTCTGAGCCAGCCAGAGGCCTAAAGGCCAACTTTCAATGAAAAATAAAACATTAATTTTCTTATGCAAAATATAGTTTTACACCTGTGGTGATGGAGCTGGCAGGAATGTCACTGAATCTCAGTGAATGTGGCATCTTTGCTAAGATCCTCACACTTGTGAGTTTTTGCTCAAAATCAAAGTGGCTATGAAAGATTGCTTTTATAGTTACATTTAAAAAATGCTTGTGTCTATCTTTGAATGCACACTGATTTCTGAACTGATGCCCATATAAATATTGATCATAATTATCATTAAACCACTTTTTATAGGAGTTGTCAAGAGTAATGTAGTTCTTCACATCAAAACAAGTTAAGAATATGGACAATATTACAATGGTATAATCTTAGAAAAACTGCAAAGAACACAAAAGCACAATGCACTAGGGAAATACAGTTTAATTTTTTCTGAACTGATTCAAAATGGAAGGTTTCAGATTAGTTCAATAAAAATGAAATATTCCAGTTCAGACTGAACCGAGCAGAAACAAAATATTTCATTTTGATTTTCCTGACAGAAAATTGAAAAATTTCAGCACAACTGAACACAACACAAATTTCTTGTGGAAATTTTTTATTTTTTGCAGAAACTGCATTTATCATCTGAAAACTATTCTTGCAGAAAATTCTTGACCAATTATACCTATTATTTTTTATCCTTTTTCTACCATTGCAAATAGATAACAAGCATGCTAGGAGTAAGTATAATGAATTATTTTAAAGTTAATTGTATTGCATTTTACTTGACATTTTATAACCATAATTTACAGCTCTATTTAACTTGCACTCGAATCCCTTAAATATTAAGAGATTCAATGTTTTAGAGTCTGGATGGAGGGGCAAGAGGAGTGTGTCCAGAGAAGCTACTAGATGGAACTGTAGGGTTAGCTTGAGTTCTAGGCCAGTCTCAGAGACTCATGACAACAGAAAGTCCACCAGAACAGGATGATGTAAGTGTCAAAAAACTTTGCAATGTGGCCAACACAGGCCCCAAAGTAGAAAATCTTGGCCTGAGGACTATGGGGAGAGTCATCAGGGATGCACTAGAGCACTGTGCCCTTCACAGCATCTGCCAGGGGAGCTCCAGTGGATTTCACCTCCTAAAAATTGAGTGTTCTCTTTCTTGTCCGTCTCCCTTTCCCCCAAGAAAACAATGAGGGAAGGGTAGATGTGAAGCTAGCTCCTGCCCTCATTTAAGATGGATTTGACTTGGAGCATGGAGGGGGCCAAGCTGGCTTAGGGAAGTATAACATCTCCCTGCATCCATTTCAGTGAATCTGGCACACAGCCTATTTTCAGAATGTCAGAGTTGACATGTTTGTCTGCCACAAAGTTAGTGCTCAGTCCTGCTTTAGGATACCTAAATGATCATCACTACAGACCTTGTAAAATCAGCTACTGCTGGAAAATGCATGCCTAGCAGCCAGTCTGACAAGATACATGGCAATGAGCAATAGACCAAGAGCAAACCATTAGCATGTTCCTCTGGCTTCCCTTCAGTCAATTCACATGGATGTAGAGTCTAACTACAAAGGAGTCTGTAATCCCCAGATACACCTCTACCCCGATATAATGCGGCCCAATATAACATGGTAAAGCAGCGCTCCAGGGGGGAGGGGCTGCACACTCCGGCAGATCAAAGCAAGATCGATATAACGCGGTTAGATTTTTTGGCTCTCGAGGACAGCGTTATATCAGGGTAGAGGTGTATTTGAGAAAGTGAGTTGGAGATAAATGGGCTATTGATTTTTTTTTCTTTCATTCTCTTGCTCACTGTCAGAGATTCAGTCTGTTGGTGACAGCAGCATTGGTAATCTCAGACCTGCTTGCATATCTTAGAAATTTCTCTAGATGTGTTCCTACAGAATGTTTGCAATATTCTGTGACTTTCAGATCTGTAAGTTTTGCACAGCTCATTTTGAGTGACATGGCAGGGTGCAGAGTGAATCAAAATGATTAGGATTCTTCCAGTGATATGGCGGCTTCATGGTAACTATTGGTGCAGAGGTTTCATTGGGTCTCTGGATGACATTTTATTTTTTCATAGCCTTTTGGAAAGGTTGTGCAATAATAACCAGCTAACTTAAAAGGATACCTTCAGACCTATTAATAAAATCACACCAAGAACATCCCTTGAACACCAAATAAAGTCAGATATAGAGATGCTGTAGTTTAGTACTGTAATTAGAATTAATTAGTGGGATGGTTTGAGTATTACCTTTAGAGAGCAATTAACTAAAATGGCTATAATAGATTTTTACCTTGCTGTTCCTACAGAGTGTTTTCACCAAATGTGATGTATGTAATCTTCACAAGCACAGCTCTACTATGCCATAGTTACAAAGAGAAATCTTGAGGTCCTTGCTGTGGCAAACCCCAGTGCAGTAAAGTGTGAGCACAATAGAGTAAGGACATAAGGATTTAAGCTCATAGTAAATACCATGGGACAATTGTGGGAGGTATTGTTAATTTGGTAACTACAGCACAGTGATGCCATTGCTGACATCAATAGTGTCCAAGGCCATGCATTAAAGCCCAATAAACTCACTGGAAAGACTCCCATTGACTTTATTGGGCCTTAAATGAATGTCACTGTTGTCATCTGTTTGTAAGACTTTTATAAAATACAAAACAAAGAAGATAAAATGAATCTTTAAACCCATTGTTTCATCAATTCTCTCTGTCCTCATGTTTATTAGCCACAAACTGTGCATTCATTGGAGCATACATGGGTTCAGAGTTGTGACTCTCTACAAAGAAGGGCAGACCAAAAGAGAAAACATTCATGAATGACATTTTCCAATTATTTAGAACCTATCTACAACTTTGTTTAATATAGTAAAACAGCCTCTCACTTAGTTTTCCTCTTGGATCTAACAAGCCTCTTCCATCCTGCCTTTATCTTTTGGTTGTTGCGTGTATTCATGCTGATCCTCTAGCTAGGAGAGAAACTGGGTAGATTAGTATACAAAGGCTAAAGCCGGTGTCACAAAGGGAATAATTCAATAAGAAGTGCTCAGCAGAAACAGTTTATTCTTTAAAAACACAAAAGTACCTCCCGATAACCCATATAACTTTGCTGGGATCACAAAGCTGTCCTGAACTGGGCTCTGCTTAGTAATTCATTTTTAGTGAGGCAGTAGTGTACTACCTCTGTGCTACCAAGACTGTGAGGCCTTGGCTAGCTACACGTATAAGGCCTGGTCTACACTACGAGTTTAAGTCGACTTTAGCAGGGTTAAATCGAATTAAGCCTGGACACGTCCACACGACGAAGCCCTTTTTTTTGACTTAAAGGGCCCTTTAAACCGGTTTCTTTACTCCACCTCCAACGAGGGGATTAGCGCTAAAATCAGCCTTTACGGATTGGATTTGGGGTAGTGTGGACTGAATTCGACGTTATTGGCCTCCGGGAGATATCCCGCAGTGCTTCATTGTGACTGCTCTGGACAGCACTCTCAACTCAGATGCATTGACCAGGTAGACAGGAAAAGCTCCGTGAACTTTTGAATTTCATTTCCTGTTTGCCCAGCGTGGAGAGCACAGGTGACCACACAGAGCTCATCAGCACAGCTAACTATGATGGAGTCCCAGGATCACAAAAGAGCTCCAGCATGGACAGAATGGGAGGTACAGGGAATTAAAATCAACAAAAGTGGCTGTGCATCAGGGAGAAACACAAACAACTGTCACACAGAATGGCCCCCCCAAAGATTGAACTCAAAACCCTGGGTTTAGCAGGCTGTTGATTTCATGGAGGGAGGGGGAAGCAAATGAATACAGAACAAATCTGGTGCATCTATTTTTTACATCTTAAGCTGGCAGCAGACGGTGCAGCATGACTGATAGCCCTCGGCATCTTCTGGGTGCTTGGCAGAAGATACTGTACTACGACTGCTAGCCATCATCGTCAAGACGGTTCAATAGGACTGCCAGCAGGACTGAGTCTCCAGGAGACAAAGCATGTCTGCCTAGGTACCTATGATTGAACTGGAGTACGACGATGACGGATACCAGTCGTAATATACCATCTACTGCCAAAAGGCAATTAGCTGCTGCTGTGTAGCAATGCAGTACCACGTCTGCCAGCACCCAGATGACATATGGTGACGGTGAGCTGAGCTGAGCGGGCTCCATGCTTGCCGTGGTATGTTGTCTGCACAGGTAACCCAGGTAAAAAGGCGCGAATCGATTGTCTGCCGTTGCTCTGATGGAGGGGGAGGGGCCTGACGACATGTACCCAGAACCCCCCGCGACACTGTTTTGCATCATCAGGCATTGGGATCTCAACCCAGAATTCCAATGGGCGGCGGAGACTGTGGGAACTGTGGGATAGCTACCCACAGTGCAACGCTCCGGAAGTCGACGGTAGCCTCGGTACTGTGGATGCGGTCCGCCGGCTTCATGCACTTAGAGCATTTTATGTGGGGACGCACATAATCGACTGTATAAAACTGATATCTATAAAACCGGCTTCTATAAATTCGACCTAATTTCGTAGTGTAGACATACCCTAAGTTGTACCACCTTCCAGTATAATTAAAGCAGCACAACACCCTAGTGTGGACACAGTTATACTGGTTTAATTAGGTTTATACTGGTATAGCTTATTCCTGTACAGGAAGGGGAATAAGCTATACTAGTATAACACTGTTATTTCAGTATAACTGCATCCACACTAGGGCTTGTACTGGTATAACTCTTTCAGTAAAAAAAACAAACAAACCACCATACCCATAATTGAATAGGTACACCTGTACAAAAGCTGTGCGTAGACCAGGACTAAAGCTCAGTACAACCCCTGTTTCTGCATCCATGCTGCCGCTCCTCCCCCCACAGGGCTCTTATAGCAGTATATGTGGAATTTTGCATGTGTGTGTGAGATGAATGAGTGGAGATATTATTCCTCTTTGTTTACTATGGTGAAATCAGACAAAACATTAAGGGCCAGATTGCGTGTAGTCCTTACACGGGCCTGCAGGG
This sequence comes from Trachemys scripta elegans, assembly GCF_013100865.1. Taxonomy (NCBI): domain Eukaryota; kingdom Metazoa; phylum Chordata; order Testudines; family Emydidae; genus Trachemys; species Trachemys scripta. The sequence goes on from NC_048303.1 coordinate 76,201,910, forward strand.
ATGGAAGGGGGACCACAAAGGGCCTCCCTCAATAACCATCAAAGCACCTTGGGAAACGGATTGTGCCTTAGATGGGAAACAATTTGTCCTATGATGCTGCTGCTGGGGGGGTTGGTTCCACACTGTCCCCTACACAGGGCTGTGGACAAATGCCCTGATCTAACCATAAATTGTTCAGCCTTTCCCCTGTCCTCCCAAGCCCCTTCAAAAAAAGTGGAAACCAGGGGAAAAACAGTGTTTAAATCAGTGTCATTTACTTGGCACACCATTTTAAAACTAGCGTTGTTTTCTTTCAGGAAGGGAAAATAAGAACCATGTTGCTTTACAGAGTGTTTTTTCCTGAAATAAAGCAGCTACTTTATTAAGGGAAGCTTTTGTACCTGGCTTGAAAACAAATACAGCTTCCAGGAAAAAAGAAATGCATCGAAATAAGTTTAAAAACAATCAACAGCTATGTTGACGGGTGCATGCCAGATGCCATTGCCGTCAGGTTATTTTTATATAGTAAACGTAGCCGAGAATTACTCTCACACATTGTTTTTTAGAAGTCTTCTAATTAAGGAGTTTTCCTGAAGGTCACAAACTGTAATCAGATTGGCAGATGAATGCTATTTGTCTAATATTGACAGTAGTCCTTACAGTAAAAAGGGAAATACTGGTAAATTTATGGCTTTAATTTTAGCAAAGATATGGGAATGCCCTGTGATTTTTTTTATTTATTTCCTGTACTACTTTTGAATGTTAATATTCTCCTGAAGACAGATTGCTAGGCTGCTGCTCTACTCAGTGAAGCAGAATCTACTGAAGAGTTGCTGAGGCAGAACTGAAATCATGCCTCGCCTCAAAGAAACGACAGTATTGTCAGCTAATTATTTCTAACACACAAACCGCATTCTTGTCTGACATAGTTTTTCATGTAAAATTCTAAGCCTTTTAAAGGCAGCTCTAGTGCTTAGGTGTTCAGCCAGGTTCTTTACTGCCTCTGCTACTTTGCACTTACATTACGAGCAAGGTGAAGAAGAATGGAAACTAAAGATACCTGTAACTACCCGTAACAGCTGCAGAAGGAAATGGGTCGGCTTTTCTCTCGACTAGATGAAGGTACTTGTATAACAAAAACTGTATGCCCAATTGTACTTATTTATTTAATAAATAATCTTTATATTTTACATGCCTGGTTAATACTGTTTATATGCAATATTTCCTGAATAGAAGGTAAGAATTTGTGACATGGAGATCTAAAACCTACTAAAATTAAATGTATGTAAAATAAATAATACAAAGTATATGTGACCTGTACTATTTTTTTTATGTTTATTTTTTTGAAAAGTTCATTAAGGTTAACAAAGTTAACCTTTATTAATGCAAGAAAGAGGAATGTAAAATATATTAGTCTCATTGAGCAGCAGATTTCTTAATTTGGAAAGATTTGTAATTGTAATAGGATTATTTCTTCCCAGTGGGATCCAGCCTAATCAAATATTTTAATAACATGTAAAGCTTAAAGGGCTTTAACATTTAATATATTATGGACGTGTCGTAGCAATATGCAATGGGGAAAGAATTACAATGCTAGCATTTCTAAATTTTGTTAGCTACAATGCTAGCTGTAAACTTTTTAGAAGGAAAAGTACATGGAGACAAAGGGAAAAGGAAATAGTGTATTTTGTATGGTAGGTTCAAATTAGGGGCCAGGTCCTCAGATGGTGTAAATCCATTGAAGCTATGCTGATTTATACCAGCTGACTCCCACATGCTGTTCCTTTTGTTTAAATCCAGTTAGCCAGTAAAGCGAGCAGTTACTTCAATAAAGTCAGTTGCTGATTCTGGCACTAAGCGCGAAGAAGCTTATGTGATGTTTATATGTAAGGAAATGCTGTGACTAATCTGCTAAACTAGAAAGGATAGTATAGAAAAATAGTACATGTGGCTGTGACACAACTTAGGTCTTGCATGCAATCACATGATTTACATTACACTAGATAAGCCATAATGGAAACCTACATGTGCCATTAAATACATATACTTACATTACATTATGCATACTTGTAAGGCACCTTGTGAAGTCACAGAGACAAATTCTGCTCTTAAGAATGAAGTCGGTGAGTTTGCATGGGTGTAACCATGGGCAAAATTTGGTCACCAAGTTTTATCTTAAAAGCAAGGATATTCCCACATATTCCCAGTCCTAACGTTTATTATTTATACATTTTACAGTTTTCAGGGGCCAAATTCTCTGCCACAATAAATCTAAAGCAATTAAATCAATGGCACCTGTGGCCATTTACACCAATAGAGAATTTGGTCTGATATGTCAAAGTGCATCAAAACTCTTTAAATTGTGTATCTATGTGCTGAGGACTAGCTTTAGCTGGTCAGATTCCTCCACTGATCCAGCTCATTTTAAAGGTATTTTAAAATGCCTGTTAATTTTAGGTAATTTGCATAAAACTGTATAGCAAGTGATTTATTAAACAATCAAGATAAATGTCACCTGGAACACATTTAACCTGGAATTTCATTTTTAGTCTATGGAAAGGGAATTTTATATAAAAATAATATATATAAATATATACATATATAAATAATATATAAAGATAAAGATAAAATAATATAAAAATAATAATTCCAGGATTATCATCTCTGAATTTCCTTTGCTGATGTCTTTAAAAGCCCGGAGATTATGCATGCTTCATCATACCTAGAAACAAAGTGGTGTTAATCTGTGTAACACCACTGACCAGTGGAACTACTTCAATTTATAGTAGATGGGGTCTAGCCTAGAATTTCATTTGCTACCAAACATCAAATGTGTTTAAAAAATTAGGCGGTTTTGTAAATATTTGACTCTGTTCACTGCAGTGTTTATACACAAATATAGTATAAGAATTGCAAAAAACACAACACATTGAATGGTAAAGGGTGAGATTCTAATTGTACAAAAGTTAGCAAATTGAGATTTCAGGTTCCTTCTTGTACATATACGTTACAAGAGTCTTTCATAAAACAAACACAAATCCTATATTCAATTATATAAAATGCTATTTTATATAAATGGTAATAGAAAAAGGTGCAATTTAAACATAACAGTGCAAAGTCCAATTTAGTTACAAACACAGTGGTTTTGGAAGAGTGACATTTAAAAAAAGAACAGTTCCTTTCCATTGTCCTCTTGATCGATCGGTCCATCAGCCCTCATAGAGAGAGCGCCGATCACAATACACCATTCATGTTGTTCAGCCACTCGCTGGCCAGGCTGTCAGTGGCTCCGGACACCTAATTGGCATAGCACACCGCAGCACAGAACCCCTGAGCTCAAGCGATCTACTAGCCTTAGCTTTCCAAATAGCTGGGATTACAGGCACACGCCACCATGCCCGACTCTTTTCCATTAGTCTGTTATATTATTTTCAAAATAAGAAGCTTGAAAGCTTTGCCAGGAACCCTAAAAAGAAATCATTAAAAAACACGACCATTTTCAATGAAAGTTTGCCTTTTTCAAAACCAAATGTTGGAAATCCTAGAAATGCTGATTTAAGGTGCACTGACCTTAACTCTGCTTGCATATTCCTGGTAGCCTGTGTCCCAACTTTCTAAAGCAGTTTAATGTATTCAATAAGTGCATCTGTATCAAAGCTAGTTACCTTCTCAACTCCATATACTTGGGTGGTTTTACTCCTGCAAGGTCACCTCAAACTTTAACAACCTTCAGATTTGTAGGTAGGCGGTTTCTGTAGCATGAGATAGGTAACTGAACTAGCAATGATATACAGGTTTACAGCATCCAGAGTAGACTGTCCAGTCATTGTAGATTGGGTGAGTCTGGGTGAAACTAGGGACAGGTCAAAATTTGATTGATAATGATAACCTTGTCACAACCTTAATGATGGAGAGAAACTGTCCAAAAGAGTGAGAGATCCTAATGTCATGCAAATGTGCAAGGGAACAGAGTTAAGCTGGCTGTGGTAACCCTAATTCTGTTTCCTGACTTGTTTGAAATAAAAGTTCAGTCCCTATGTAGCAGTGACATGGTCCTTGGTATGTTTCAATTATTGTTCCAAGGAAAATGATATATTACATTAAAACAGATCTCCACTGATTTCTTCAAACATCTCTGCCTAATCCACAAAAACAAAACAAAACCTTCTGGGCTGGCATTAATCATAAGCATTTGAGTTCTTTTGTTTTAAAAAATGTATAACTACGGCAACTGAGTGACTGAGATTGAAAGTGCCATCTGAGCCAGAACTATAATAAAATGAGCTAATGGTTATTTGCATGTTAGCAAGAATGAACGATAACAACAGAGACGGATGTGGACAGAAAGGTATTCAATTGTGTACTCATTAAATGAAAGATTATTCATATCTGTGAGGAAATCATTTCAACAAGAAATTGAACTTGAATGTCTTTACCTCTAAAAGCTACTCATCAAGTTAAAGGCTAATCTGTTTGTGCAATCAGTCTTAATTCTATTTAAGTCATATAGACAGCAGCCTGGTGTTTAGACAAACCTCTGTTTATAATATTTTTTCCCTTGAGGATCTCTAATCCAGGTAATAACCTGGCCCAGCTCTGGCTGGCTTTTAAAACCAACAATAAGAAACATATTCAGATCACCACAGTCCTACTCTTTTTTTGATCATCTGACAGCTGCCACTTCAGTCGTAACTTTCTGTGATGCCTATAATGTATTCCTCTTTGGATCAATGTATACGTATGCAATATCATTATTTCAGTTTGACACCATTATCATCAATGTTTCAGAAACCACTGCATAGACAAGAAGGTGAAAAGGATGGGGAAGGATGGTTTTGTGGCTAATGGAAAAGTGGAATCACTGACTTTACTGCTTTACTTCCTGTGAGCCCTTTGGCAAGCCACTTAATCACTCTCTGCTTCCATTTCTCAATCTCTAAAATGGAGATGATAATATCATTTGTATCATGATATCTCACAGAAGACCCAGTCAGGATCTAGGCCCTATTGTGCTATGTGCTGTACAAACAAACAGAAAGACAGTCTGTGCTCCAAGAAGCTTGCAGTGTAAGATGCCGCCACCACCACCCCGAAATCTGTACATGAAAGGGACCCTTTATGCACAGACCTCCCCAGAACTATGTGGAAAAGTTGCTCGGCTACTTCTGTGGCACCGTACCTTCCATCTCCCAGGCCCCACAAAGATCTCCCCAGGAATATAGGATCTATACTGGGAAAGGGGATGGAGGCTGGAGGAGAAGAGGGTAGGTTGTGGATGGGATGAATGCACAGGTGTTTCCCAAAGAAGATAATACATCCTGAGGTTGTATTAGCATTTCCCTGTAGCCCCCTATACTGGGGGCAACTGTTGCCATGAGGAGTCCCTGGTACACAGCTCCAATGGAGTCACACTGTCAGAGTGCTGTAGGAAGCTGCTAGAATCACTTAGCCAACTCTTTGAGAGCCAGGGATTCCTACACAAAGGGAACCCACAGTTGCTCAAGAATGGTGCAAAGGAGCTGGACTGGGATCTGAGAATCTGTCCCTACATGTTTGTTTGCTCTATGGGCAATGTAAGATCTCTGAGGTCCTTAGGTAGTCATTTCCTTGCTTTCAGAAAGGTGAGTTTTGTAAATGATGTGAAAGATAGGCACTTTGTTGTCATTTAGCAACATTTTGTTGTTGGATTTAACTTTTATATTGCAGTGGCCACAGTTAGGATCAGAGCCCCATTGTGCTCCAATGAACTCCAGTATGAACTTAAGGAGAGACCCTTTGTGCTCCAAAAAGCTTACAAGCTTTGGTTAAGTGTTGGCAAGACTTATGCCTAAGAAGTAGCCTTAACTGGCTTTTATGATTACTTTTTTTTTGTGTTGGTGCATGTAGTTGTAGCATGATAACGAGAAGTCTGGGGTTGAAAGACTGCCAAGTCCAAAGCATGCTTCACACTTCTGTTGATACGTAAAATTAACTAAAACCAGTTATGGCTATGAGAATGATTACCCAACACATCTGCAGTCATTCAGCACACACCCCATTTTTGGTGCCTGTTCAATCCTTAAAGAAAGTAATTAGCACACAAGCTTTAATAATTCATCAAATGATTTTGAAATCAGGTTTCTTCAAAGAATGCAAAGCATTTGTGTTTTACTGAGCAATATAGACCTGCTAAGTTTAAAATGAGGTTTTTCAAGCACAGTAAAAATCTGAACTTTCTTGAGAGGTGAAAATTTTCCATTTCCCACCATCCCCAACATCCTTAGCCCATTTTTAGATGATTGTACAGTATTGAATATATGTTTCCAAACCTTTCCTAAAATACTCACATTTTGTCATGCTTGCTTTTAGCACAGATTTATCTCCAAAAGGTAGTTTTAGGAGAGACTTTCAAGCCCCAATTCAACAAAGAATTTAAGATTGTGGTTAACTTAAAGCACATGCTGAAGTCATTGTAGTCTTTGAGCCTTAAGCATGTGCTGAAGTGCTTTGCTATCTCAGGGCTTTAGTGACTAAAATGAAGGTTTTTTTGTAGCAGTAGTTTGTTTTCAGCCTTCATTATAGCATCATTGCCACAATGTTATAATCCTGTGTCTCAAATCCTCTGTCTCAAAGATTTATCATTGGACCGTACTTACATTTCCTCCTCCATTTATCATCTAAGATCTGACACTTTTATTAAACTGCTTGATCTTAGGGTTACAGCTCTTTTTATTAGCCAGGCTCGCAAATTTTTCATCAGCTGGTAGCTGGAAATATACTTTCAAAGATTTGAAATTAACAACTTTTATATACCTTGGTTCAGGAATTAATAATTGTACAGCTGTGACATTTATTTGTTCTTTTATTACATCTTCCATCGTTTTATTTGAAGTATATGTGGTTTTAAAATTACGCTTTATGTGTAATTATATAAGTGTGCTTTCTCAGTACCACATTCAGTGGTAATTATTTTTATTGACATGTGCTTGTAAGTCATTACTGATCAGGTCTCCATTGTAAATGACAGCTAATTCTCAATGGATTTAAATGGCAACACAAAAGTTTTGCTTCTTTCCACAGTTTTGTGTCCTTCCTCCTAGCTCAGGTTCAATTTTGTTTAAAAACAGTCTCTTTTCTTACCATTTGCATGAAGTGCTCTGATTGTAGCCTATTGTGCTAAATTGGGGACAAACAGAGATAACCTGTAGCCATCATCCCTCATATGGATTTCATAATCTAGGTAGATTTAGGCCTTGCCAATGCCTGAGGTGAGACTTAGGGTATGTCTACACTACGAAATTAGGTCGAATTTATAGAAGCCGGTTTTATAGAAATCGGTTTTATACAGTCGATTGTGTGTGTCCCCACATAAAATGCTCTAAGTGCATTAAGTCGGCGGACCGCATCCACAGTACCGAGGCTAGCGTCGACTTCCGGAGCGTTGCACTGTGAGTAGCTATCCCACAGTTCCCGCAGTCTCCGCCGCCCATTGGAATTCTGGGTTGAGATCCCAATGCCTGATGGTGCAAAAACAGTGTCACGGGGGGTTCTGGGTACATGTCGTCAGGCCCCTCCCCCTCCGTCAGAGCAACGGCAGACAATCGATTCACGCCTTTTTACCTGGGTTACCTGTGCAGACAACATACCACGGCAAGCATGGAGCCCGCTCAGCTCAGCTCACCGTCACCATATGTCATCTGGGTGCCGGCAGACGTGGTACTGCATTGCTACACAGCAGCAGCTAATTGCCTTTTGGCAGTAGACGGTGCAGTATGACTGGTAGCTGTCATCGGCTACCTGGGTGCTGGCAGACATGGGGCTGCATTGCTATACAGCAGCAGTTCCTTGTCTTTTGGCAGTGGGTGGTGTATTACGACTGGTATCCGTCGTCGTCGTACTCCTCGGTGAGTTCGGTCAGAGGCACCTGGGCAGACATGTTTTGTCTCCTGGAGACTTAGTCCTGCCGGCAGTCCTATTGAACAGTCTTGACGATGATGGCTAGCAGTCATAATACAGCATCTTCTGCCAAGCACCCAGAAGATGCCGAGGGCTATCAGTCATGCTGCACCGTCTGCTGCCAGCCTAAGATGTAAAAGATAGATGGACCAGATTTGTTCTGTATTCATTTGCTTCCCCCTCCCTCCGTGAAATCAATGGCCTGCTAAACCCAGGGTTTTGAGTTCATTCTTTGGGGGGGCCATTCTGTGTGACAGTTGTTTGTGTTTCTCCCTGATGCACAGCCACCTTTGTTGATTTTAATTCCCTGTAAGCCAAGTCGTCACTCGCCCGCCCCTCCCTCCCTCCGTCAGACAATAGTTTTGCGCCTTTTTTCAGCCCAGACGCCGTAGCACTGGGATCATGGAGCCTGCTCAGATCACCACGGCAATTATGAGCGCTATGAACACCATGCGCATTGTCCTGGAGTATATGCAGAGCCAGAACATGCCAAAGCAAAACCAGGCAAGGAGGCGATTGCAGCGCGGCGACGAGAGTGATGAGGAAATTGACATGGACATAGACCTCTCACAAAGTACAGGCCCCAGCAATGTGCAAATCATGATGTTACTGGGGCAGGTTCATGGCATGGAAACACCGATTCTGGGCCCGGGAAACAAGCACAGACTGATGGGACCGCATCGTGTTGCAGGTTTGGGACGATTCAGAGTTGCCGCGAAACTTTCGCATGCGTAAGGGCACTTTTATGGAACTTTGTGACTTGCTTTCCCCTGCCCTGAAGCGCCAGAATACCAGGATGAGAGCAGCCCTCACAGTTGAGAAGCGAGTGGCGATAGCCCTGTGGAAGCTTGTAACGCCAGACAGCTACCGGTCAGTCGGGAATCAATTTGGAGTGGGCAAATCTACTGTGGGGGCTGCTGTGATCCAAGTAGCCAACGCAATCAAAGACCTGTTGATATCAAGGGTAGTGACTCTGGGGAAACGTGCAAGACATAGTGGATGGCTTTGCTGCAATGGGATTCCCAAACTGTGGTGGGGCGATAGACGGAACCCATATCCCTATCTTGTCACCGGAGCACCAAGCCACCGAGTACATAAACCGCAAGGAGTACTTTTCAATGCTGCTGCAAGCCCTGGTGGATCACAAGGGATGTTTCACTAACATCAATGTGGGATGTCCGGGAAAGGTACATGATGCTTGCATCTTCAGGAACTCTGGTCTGTTTCAAAAGCTGGAGGAAGGGACTTTCTTCCCAGACCAGAAAATAACCGTTGGGGGTGTTGAAATGCCTATCGTTATCCTTGGGGACCCAGCCTACCCCTTAATGCCATGGCTCATGAAGCGGTATACAGGCAGCCTGGACAGTAGTCAGGACCTGTTCAACTATAGGCTGAGCAAGTGCCGAATGGTGGTAGAATGTGCATTCGGACGTTTAAAAGCACGCTGGCGCAGTTTACTGACTTGGATAGACCTCAGCGAAGCCAATATTCCAATTGTTATTGCTGCTTGCTGTGCGCTCCACAATATCTGTGAGAGTAAAGGGGAGACATTTATGGTGGGGTGGGAGGTTGAGGCAAATCGCCTGGCCGCTGATTACACGCAGCCAGACACCAGGGCGGTTAGAAGAGTACAGCAGGGTGCGGTGCGCATCAGAGAAGCTTTGAAAACGAGTTTTGTGACTGGCCAGGCTACAGTGTGAAACTTCTGTTTGTTTCTCCTTGATGAACCCTTCTCCCCTCTCCCCCACCCTGGTTCACTCTACTTCCCTGGTAAACTAACCACCCTCCCCTCCCCCCTTCAAGCACCACTTGCAGAGGCAATAAAGTCATTGTTACTTCACATTCATGCGTTCTTTATTAATTCATCACACAACTAGGGGGATAACTGCCAAGGTAGCCCAGGAGGGGTGGGGGAGGAGGGAAGGAAAAGGACACACTGCAGTTTAAAACTTTAAAACTTTAACACTTATTGAAGGCCAGCCTTCTGATGCTTGGGCAATCATCTGGGCTGGAGTGGCTGGGTGGCCGGAGGCCCCCCCCACCGACTTCTTGGGCGTCTGGGTGAGGAGGTTATGGAACTTGGGGAGGAGGGCTGGTGGTTACACAGGGGCTGTAGCGGCGGTCTCTGCTCCTGCTGCCTTTCCTGCAGCTCAACCATATGCTGGAGCATTTCAGTTTGATGCTCCAGCAGCCAGAGCATCAACTCTTGCCTTCTGTCAGCAAGGTGACACCACCTATCCTCTTCAGCCCACCACTTGCTCTCTTCAGCCCGTGATTCAGCCCGCCACCTCTCCTCTCATTCATATTGTGCTTTTTTGCACTCTGACATTGACTGCCTGCACGTATTCTGCTGTGCTCTGTCAGCGTGGGAGGACATCTGGAGCTCCGAGAACATATCATCCCGAGTCTGCCGTTTTCTCCTTCTAATCTTCTTCACTAGACTCTGCGAAGGAGAAACATTTGCAGCAGGTGGAGGAGAAGGGAGAGGTGGTTAAAAAAGACACATTTTAGAGAACAATGGGAACACTCTTTCACGTTAACTTTGCTGTTCACGTTATACAGCACATGTGCTTTCGTTACAAGGTCGCATTTTTCTTCTTATATTGAGGGCCTACCGGTTTGCTGTGAGAGATCACTCACGCAGTGCCAGGCAACAGAATTCGGCTTGCAGGCAGCCATGGTAAGCCACAGTCTTTTGGCTTTTTTAACCTTCATAATATGTGGGAATGGTTTCAAACAGCAGCGCCCTCATTTCCCATACCAAGCACCCGTTGGGTTGGCCCTTTAAAATGCGTTTGCAATGTAAAAGAAGGGGCTGCGGTTTCCGGGTTAACATGCAGCACAAACCCAACTACCCGCCCCCCCACACACACCAATTCTCTGGGATGATCACTTCACCCCTCTCCCCACCGCGCGGCTAACAGCGGGGAGCATTTCTGTTCAGCCGAGCAGGAACGGGCACCTCTGAATGTCCCCTTAATAAAATCACCCCATTTCAACCAGGTGACCGTGAATGATATCACTCTCCTGAGGATAACAAAGAGAGACAAGGAATGGATGTTGTCTGCATGCCAGCAAACACCTGGACCATACGCTGCCATGCTTTGTTATGCAATGATTCCAGACTATGTCCTACTGGCTTGGCGTGGTAAAATGTCCTACCGTGGCTGACGGGATAAGGCAGCCCTCCCTAGAAACCTTTTGCAAAGGCTTTGGGAGTACATGAAGGAGAGCTTTCTGGAGATGTCCCTGGAGGATTTCCGCTCCATCCCCATACACGTTAACAGACTTTTCCAGTAGCTGTACTGGCCGTGGTTGCCAGGGCAAATTAATCATTAAACACGCTTGCTTTTAAACCATGTGTAATATTTACAGAGGTACACTCACCAGAGGTCCCTTGTGTGCCCTTAGGGTCTGGAAGCACGCCTTGGGTGAGTTCGGGGTTACTGGTTCCAGGTCCAGGGTGATAAACGTATCCTGGCTGTTGGGGAAACCGGTTTCTCTGCTTCCTTGCTGTGAGCTATCTTCATTGTCTTTATCATCATCTTCCTCGTACCCCGAACCCGCTTCCCTGTTGCATGATTCTCCATTGATGGAGTCAAAGCACACGGTTGGGATAGTGGTGGCTGCACCCCCTAGCATGGCATACAGCTCTGCGTAGAAGCGGCATGTTTGCGGCTCTGCCCTGGACCTTCTGTTTGCCTCTCTGGCTTTGTGGTAGGCTTGCCTTAGCTCCTTAATTTTCACGTGGCACTGCTGTTCGTCCCTGTTATGGCCTCTGTCCTTCATGGCCTTTGAGACCTTTTCTAATATTTTGCCATTTTGTTTACTGCTACAGAGTTCAGCTAGCACTGATTCGTCTCCCCATATGGCGAGCAGATCCCGTAACTCTCGTTTGGTCCATGCTGGAGCTCTTTTGCAATCCTGGGACTCCATCATAGTTACCTGTGCTGATGAGCTCTGCGTGGTCACCTGTGCTCTCCACGCTGAGCAAACAGGAAATGAAATTCTAAAGTTCGCGGGGCTTTTCCTATCTACTTGGTCAATGCATCCGAGTTGAGAGTGCTGTCCAGAGCGGTCACAATGAAGCACTGTGGGATAGCTCCCGGAGACCAATAACGTCGAATTCCATCCACACTACCCCAAATCCGACCCGCAAAGGCCGATTTCAGCGCTAATCCCCTCGTTGGAGGTGGAGTAAAGAAACCGGTTTAAAGGGCCCTTTAAGTCGAAAAAAAGGGTTTCGTCATGTGGACGTGTCCAGTCTTAATTCGATTTAATGCTGCTAAATTCGACCTAAACTCATAGTGTAGACCAGGCCTAAGAGAAATGTAAGTACTGTAGGCAGTGCTGATGATTTTGGTAGGGGACATTCTTACAGCCACATTTGGGCACCCATTTGAATACATTTCACTTTACTCATTGATTTCAGTGGGATCATATGCAAGGATGGCTTGATCTGGCCCTGAGTCAGTACTGACCTGATGACACTACATAGCACTACGGCATGCTGTGAAATGTGAAACCTAGCTTCTGACTCACTGTACTTATTAAAAGATCATAGGTTGAATTTCAGCATGAGGTAAGGGCATTAACTAATATGTTGGGCTGCATTTGAGTAATTTCAGTCTGCCTCCCTAAAATTCCTCTTGTTTCAAATGGAGAAGCTATTTTGCCTGTCTTTTATAAATGCCATGTTGTGCTATGAGCACAGAATGACTGCCAGCATTCAGCTCAGAGGTGTCTGCATTTCAGTTGTATGTAAGAGATCCCTGTCTGTGTCATCTGGGTCCATTTGGGATCATTGTAGATAAAAGGTGTTAAAATTTTTTATTAGTTTCTGACCCTCCTCCTCCAAAACTGCTGGCACAGTAATGACACTCTCTTTTCCCAGGTGGAATGAGACACAGTCTGCTTCAGACCTGTCCTTTCGGTAGCTTACCTTTTAGCAGTGTTCTCTGAGCAATGTGATTGGAACCCTGACACTTCCCCTTGAAAAGAGGGAAAATTCTACATCAATCCAAATGGTACATGATCAGATTTATGACCCAGTGCTTGGCCATCTTATAGACAAGATGTCTGTTCATGATATTTAACAGTAATATTAGGCCTTTCATATTATGAAACCAATAAACATGTTCAGAAAATAATAATAGTGGAATGGAAACAACCATGGTGTTCTTTCCCATATGCCCTCTGCATTCAGATGAGACCACACACAAAAATAAGGTGCATTCATAGCTAACATTTTTTCCCCCTTCCCCTGCAGATAACACAAGTACATCTAAGTGACTTCTACCATGGCCTCAGCAAATTGATGATGAAATAAGGAAACTGTGGGATTACTCCTTTCAGCTTCCCTGGACAATGGAAGGAGAGCCTATCACCTCTACTTTGTTGCCACCTGGGAATGTTCCACAAGACGCTAGCTTGACCCTGGAGCAGAAAACCACATTTGTCTTTGTGATCTTATTATTTATTTTCTTAGGCATCCTCATTGTCCGATGCTTCCGAATTCTCTTAGACCCCTACAGAAGTATGCCCACCTCCACCTGGGCTGACGGACTTGATGGGCTAGAGAAAGGCCAGTTTGATTATGCCCTGGCTTAGACTGAGGACTCAGAAATACTATTTAGAGGAGTTTGATTTAAAAAAAAATTCCTGGAATGTAGATTTATTTCCCCCCAATTTTCTCAGATATTATAAAACCTGCCTTGCATGACTGCACAAAATATTAATTAGTTTTTAAATAAATGTCAAAGCGAGTTAAACATTTTCCCCTTCATTAGGAGACTGGTGATTCTCCTAATGGAGGGAAAAATAAAACTACAACTGCGCTTCAAAACATATTGGAACAATATATAACATAGATGGCATCTTATGCCTCAGAATAATACTTTGATTTGTAGTTGCTGGAGAAAGCCTTATTGTTTGAAAGTAGCTTTTTTACAAGCATCAGTGGATTTACAGGTGGGGTAGGAATGTTCTTTTATGTGGTGTATGTGGTGATTAAATAAACTTTTAAAGCTTCACTGACTTTTAAAATACATGTACGGGCGGGAGAAGGAGGGGTGAAAGGAAGTTAAGGAATCACATAGCAACCATTTGGCCTAGTGAGACTGGGCCTATTCCTAGCTCTGTCACTCGCCTGCTGGTGACCTTGGGAAAAGTCACTTTACCACTCTGTACCTCAGTTTCCCATCTGCAAAATGGGGATAATGATGTAACATTCTTTGAGATCTACTGACATAAAGCATTATGTAAAAGTTAGGTCTTTTGATTATTATCTAGCCATAGTATTCTGTATTGAAATGATGCAGACTGGAACCTCAAGGTCCCTGTGCATCTCTTTCCTTTTATAACATGCACGGGGGGGGCGGCTCAGATCAAATTTCCTCATGCCACAATCACAGCACTTCAAAGCCGCTCTGGCTTATTCCTCTGCCATTCAATACAGCTACACCTAACACATAGAATGTAGCTGGAGTTCATGCAGATAATTCCCAGTTGCTATTGCCAGCTCCAGAGGGCAGAGAGGGTCCTTTATTGTGAAGCCTGATACCTCCAACCAAGGTGACTCCTCAATTTGCATGAGACACAAGGGCTGCTGTCCCTTAGGAAAACGAATAATGCTACCATTGCTGGCACAGAGTATTGTACACAAGAAACAATGAAGTACATCAACCCAAACCCAGCAAAGGAATGACACACCCCAAAGTAACAATATAACAAAGGGAGAGCTACTGGGAGCAGGAAAATAGGACCTAGGGAAGGATAGGGTTAAGGTTAACTAATAAGTACTAACATATCAACACTCCCAACACTTCCTAGCCTACAGTTTTCTCCCTGGCACTTTCCCAGGCACAGGGTATACTGAAGATGAATCTAGAGATGAGTGTTGCAGCGCCATGAATGCTGGCCAGCTTAAACAAAAAAAGCCACCTTTTGACTAAAGCCAATTGCTTGACTACACTTACAGTTTTATATTAAAAATATTTGAGAGACCAAATAACCAAGTTTAATCAGTTTATTAGTGAAAGACAAAGCACAATATGAAAATGAGCCATCCATACCATTCTTTCTAGGAAGCAATCAGTCTCACAGCATGGCATTCACCTTATACAGAAGGTCTGATTTGAAAATAGGTACCTAAGTCTAGTTATATTTGTAGTACACCTGTTAGAGAGCACTTGATAAGTCACCCACCAGTCTATATTTGTTTTTTGATACCATCCTGTACTTTCCTTATCTTTGCTTTGGATACCACATTCCAGGTATCAGTAGGTCATGACAGCATTCCCTCATGGGACCAGGAAATACCGTTCATACATTTTGCTTCTGATAGGTTTTGTACTTGGCTGTGCAAAACAGTTGCAAATGTTGTAAACTATTATGGGATGTTAACATCATTCTGGGAAAAAACATAGCACAAATCACAGTAATAGAATTTAGCATAACTACCCAGCATTCAATTCAATGTGTACAATGTTACTATTGTGCACAAGACATATCAGTGTGATGTGTCAGAAACATAACAATATATATTGGATAACGTACTGCTTCATGAACATGATGCAGTGGAAATCAGTGGTCACAAAGAGCTGTGGTGTCACATGAGGTTGTCCTGCAGTCAGTGCCAGGTATAAAATAGCTAAACTACTATAAAATAGTAGGGCCTTGCAACATGAGGGGCCTCTAAAAAAGAAAAAACTGACTACATTTCAAATTTTATCGAAATTAGTTGATAAATAAAGGAGATACGGCAAAATGTAGACATTTTTGTTCAAATATGACAAAAATATACATATCTGGCTACACAAATACCCTTACCCTACCCTTACTCTTCACTAATTGTTCATTATTGACAAGCAGGAGGCCAGGGCTGAGGGAAAAAAACGATAATTGCACTTGTAAAATTAGTATTTCTACATGTAAATCTGCTATCAGTCTCTTAAGGCAGCGTTTTGCTGGCCAGCTGCTTCTGGTAAAATTCTGACCGTGCCTTCATAACTTATTTAAATAAATAAATAATCTCACTGCCGACAAAATCAGGAAAAAAATGTGAGGTCGGAGATGGGAGTGTCATGAAGCAATCCTGCCAAACTCATACTTGTATGTTAGTGTATTCTTTCTTCTTTTGATCTGTACATATGTACTGTTGTGTATTTTGGTGCGCATGCCACTTTGGTGCACTTCATGCGCTATCCATACTTCCAGGGCCGGCTCTAGTGTTTTTGCCGCCCCAAGCAGCAAAAAAAAAAAAAAAAAAAGCCACGATCACAAGCGGCAGCAGCTCTACCGCCGCTTCATTCTACGGCGGCAATTCGGCGGCAGATCCTTCTCTCCAAGAGGGAGTGACGGCCCCACTGCCGAATTGCCGCTGAACGGCCGGAGGTGCTGCCCCCCTCTTCATTGGCTGCCCCAGGCACCTGCTTGCTACGCTGGTGCCTGGAGCCGGCCCTGCATATTTTACCTGATTGAGTTTGCAATTGGCAATGGCAGGATTGCTTCATGACACTGCCATCTCCGACCTCACATTTTTTCCCCGATTTTGTCGGCAGTGAGATTATTTATTTAAATAAGTTATGAAGGCATGGTCAGAATTTTACCAGAAGCAGCTGGCCAACAAAACGCTGCCTTGGGAGACTGATAGCAGATTTACGTGTAGAAATACTAATTTTATGGACTTGGGTCGAGTGGATCTTGAGGAGGATAAATTTGTGTTGTTTCAGGAACCTTCACAGTAATATCAAAGAGTGCTGATAAAAGGATAAATAGAGGATTTTGAGAGACGTGAAGGAAGATATACATATATATCGAAATATTCTGAGTATTTGGTGAGCAAGTTATTTCAAACTATGTGCATATATGATTTACAGGCTATTAAAGCCTATAATATTCATTATATTTCTTGAATATATATTCAGGCACTTTCTCAATGCCTGTCTAGAGATTACCAGTCTTTTTTCTGGTAAATTCTTTCTTTCTCTTTCGTGCATATAGCTTGTTGTTACTCTGTGTGTCTGAGGTGTTTACTCGAGATTAATTAGTGGTCCTGTGGGAGACATAGGATACACAAGCAAACGCGAAGAGAGATGTCCGCCTAGAAAAAGACTGGGATTTTCTGCTCACCGGGTTTGGAGCGCGAAAGATAATATTTTATTATAGGTAGTATGCTATGTAAAAATTCTTATATAGACTTATAAATCACATACCATATGCATAATATATTGTATTTTTATAGTATAGCAAAAGAAAAATCCCAACAATTCAATGTTTTGTAGCAAACATTAAATTGGAATAAACAGTTGTAAATATATTTTATATATAGTCTGGATAAACTTTGTATTTCCCTAACAAAATTAATCAATTATTTTTTTATGTATTCATATGAAAAGAAAGATAATTTTCCTTATTCATAGTTTAAAAAAAGTTATATATCTTCTCTTATTTTCCTGTGAGAACATAGACAAAATAGCAGTAACTTTTCACAGAAATATCCTGGTAAAATAACACAGGTTTTTGGCATATATATATAAATTACATTTTATATTATAAATATTGAGATATATATAGCTATACAACAAAAATAATATATATATTTATTTGTTGTATAGATATATACATCTCAATATTTATAATATAAAATTAATTTTTTTACTTGTTTCAATAAAAAACTTTCTGCTACTAATTTTAGGTAATTTAGCATAACCTTCTATAAAAATAAAACAAATCAATGTACTAGAAAAATACAACATGTATATAATTTTCTGATGGTTGGCTTATTACTTGGGTGTAATTCATATTAATATAACTAATAGTTGAGCTTTAAACTTGTGGGTTATCTGCATCCTATATCCTCTATTGCCGCTTATATTCTCTATTGCCATTTTATCCTCTAAGAGTCTCATTAGGCATTCAGACAAGGAATTCCAGAATTTAGATGCCCCAACAGAGAAGAAAAATTTCCTGAGAACTCTTCTAATAAATTGTATTATTTACTGTCTTTTTTTTATTTTGTATTTTTTATATTGTATTGTTTACTTCTACTTTACTTACCACATGCAATTAGTTCAAAGAATTTGTCTAAAATTTATTTCTATCATGATATTGTTATAGAGAGGGCTGCTGAAAAATGATGATTATTATTTTATTTTTACAACTTCGCCTTTGTATATATGCAAATATAAAGCTTTCGTGTTTATATATTCAGTGTGCTTTCTGTGAAAATAAGAAATTCATTTTTTTATGGTATGCGTCCTCTTACACTTGACATAACTTAGGGCCTCAGAATGTCATAATCCAGCCCTGTCTGCAGTCTTACGAGGTTGTCACCCCAGAAAAGACATATCTGAGGAAGAATAGGCAATACCTTCTACACCTTCCAGAGGAAGGGAGATAAGGGACACTAAGTTTGCTGTTTTGCCTGAGAAGGTCTCAGAAAGGCAACAACCACAACAGGTCATGATAACCAAGCCCCAGGACATTAAATCTCAAGACAACAGTGGCATTCAGAGGCATGCACAAGGGGGTAGGGGGGAAGCAGGAGCATGGGCCTCCCCAGTAATCATCGGGGGCACAGAACTCCTCCGGCCCTGAGGGGGGCACAGTGGGGGGCAGAGTGAGTTTCTCCCGACCCTGGGGCTGTGTCAGGGGAGGGGGAAGAGCAAGCTCTTCCGGCCCCTGGACCGCGGTAGGAGCTGACAGCTCCTCCAGCCCTGGGTCTTGGCAGGGGCACAGAACGTTTCCCTCCAAAAGGGGTCACATCTAGATTCCTGCGCATACCCTGGTAGCATTGATCTTTCAAGGGAGACAGCAAGTCCAAACTACAGTGTGAAGTGCCTTAGAGGGCACCTTGTTAGTGAGTTTAGTTAGTAGGCTGAGTATGAGTTTTTGGACTGGCAGACTTATATAAATGTTATTTAAGGGTATGTCTACACTGCAATTAAAAACTCTTGAGTGGCCCATGCTGGCTGAGTCGGGCTAAGGAGCTGTTTAGTTGCAGTGTAGATACATGGGCTCAGGCTAGATCCTGAACTATGAGACCATCCCCCACTCACGGGGTCCCAGAGCCTGGACTTCAGCCTATGCCTGAATATTTGCACCACAATTAAACAGCTCCTTAGCCTGAGCCCTGCTAACCTGAGTCAACTGGCACAGAGCTGGCACAGACCAGCCACAGGTGTTTAATTGCAGTGTGGAGCTACCCTAAGGCCATGTGTACACTAGCAAGGTTACAACAGCGCTGCTGTAAGATCACTCATGTAGCAGCTCTATGCTGGGGGCGGGAGAGAGTTCTCCTGCTGACATCATAAAACCACCTCCATGAGCAGCGGTAACTATGTCAAAGAGGTGCAAGTGGCCTGGGGCGGGGGAGCGAAAAGGCGTGAGCAGTGGGCAGAGGAGGTGAAGAAGCACAAGTGACAGGCGGGGGAGGGACTGGGGAAGGGGCAAAGAGGTCTGAGGAGCAGGCGGAGAAGGAGATGAAGCACGAGTGGTGGGCGTGGGGACTGGGGGAAGGGGCAAAGAGGCGCATGAGCAGTCGGTTGGCCAGCTGGCAGGTGGGGGAAGGGAGTTGAGAGGGGCTGGGGGTGGAGCATGGGTGGGGTTTCTGGGGGAGGAGGCTGAGTGGGGGCAGGCCTAGGGGTGGGGCCACAGTCTGGGCGCACACAGCCTCCCCAGATGGAGGAGTCATGCACTGCTCATTGAAAATGTAGCATTGAGAACTGTTCAGTTTAGTGGTTTAGCTTCCCAAGCAGGAAGTCTGGGGGGGAGGTTTCAAACACCTTGGGCCCTGACTGAGCAGCCAGGCAGGCCAGCTTTCCTTTACGTGGGGCAATCAGAATAGGCTTTTGGAAAGAAAGAGCAGTATTCCATTCCAAGTAGGCCACCTTGGTGTCACAGGGTGATTAGCCCCTTTAGCATGAAGCAGGGTCCAGTGCACCTGTGACTGATTAGCTGCTTAAGTTGGACTTAAGGGAAGGCACCTCGACCACATTAGGGAGACTGGAAGAGTCTGAGAGCAGTCAGTCACAGGAGAGTGCAAAGAAAGGGGCTGGGCACAGCATGGCACGGCACAGAGCACCAGCGGAAAGGAGCAGAACAGAGCAGGTGAGAACTACCTGGGAGAGTCAGGGCAGTTGCAGAGAGTGGGAAGCTCTGCAGGCCTTCCCTGGGGCACAGCAAGGAATTGGTTGAGAGACTAGAGAGGGACTAGACTGCTCATTCCTGAACCAGAGCTGGGAGGCTGAGAGGCTATGTCTACACTGCACCTGGGGGTGAGTCTCTAAGCCCAGGTAGACAGACTTGTGCTAGTGGGGCTCAAACTAGTGCGCTAAAAATAGAGTAGATGTTGCAGCTTGGGCTGTACCTCAGGCTCTCAAGCCTGCCCAATCCCCTGGTCTGAGCTTGGATGGGTAGCCTGAGTTGCTGCCGGAACCATGATCTCCACATTGCTATTTTAGTGTGTTAGCTACAGCCAAGCTAGGCATGGGTCTGCCTACCTAGGCTGGGAGGCTAACTCCCAGCTGCAGTATAAACATATCTGACAGAGCTCAGTCACTGGACTGTGTTTTGGGCTGAAGGGTCATGATGCTGGTCACTTTCAAGTGAGTGGCCAGGAGAGTGGGGCCCTGGACCAAAGGCAGAAAGTCACTGGGAACTGAGTGCTGGTGGTTTCCATTCCCCTTTCAGGTGGATGAGCTGGAAGTGAGGTCCCCAGAGAGAACTGCTGTATCTCTAAAAAGCAACAGAGAGTCCTGTGGCACCTTTAAGACTAACAGATGTATTGGAGCATTAGCTTTCGTGGGTGAATACCCACTTCATCAGACGCATGGTGCCACAGGATTCTCTGTTGCTTTTTACAGATCCAGACTAACACGGCTACCCCCCTGATGCTGTATCTCTGTTTTACAGCGGAACTGGGGACACTTGCTTTACCTTGAGGGTTCTATGGACTTTTATGTGTACATGACTAAACCAGGCCCAGAGGTGGGACTTTGAATTGGACAATGAGAGAAACTGTATTATTTTCATGGCTGGACTGAGGGGAAACTGAGGCAGATGCATCTATCATACAGTGGTCTGATGCAGGAGATTACCCCAGGCCAGGTTGCCTTACTACATATTGTGGAGAACATGGGCACCTCGATCAGCCCCTGGCCAGAGGGGTGTAGTACAGCAGGAGTGTGCTCGAGGAGGGGCTGCCCTATCACTCATGGACACATCTCTCATAAGCATGTAGGGTCACTGACTCCTTAAATGAAATATTGAGTCTTAAAATGGAGGGCCTGTATGTTAATGTAATCACAGGACAGGGAGCTCTGTGTCTCTCCACAATGTGGGCTGGGCCTAACTCTCTAGTTTATCCTACTGAAGAAAATCCTGGTCATTTAAAGGAAAAACTCACTCAAAAAAAAAAAAAAAAAAAAAAAAAGTCGCTTGATATGTTTAATTATAGTCTTACATGACAGGGTGTGTTTGAAAATGAGGCCTTTGTGGTGATCCATGTTTATTCTCAGTGGCTTCAACATCAAATTTGTTCAGCGTATAACTCAAAGCAAGCTTTTACTCATGCTCGTACAGTGAGTTCTATTTTCATATTTGAAAATAAAGCTGTTTGCTTTCCATTCTGTGCCTCCTGTGATCAGTGTCCTTGGAGCTCTGCGGCACTTCAGAAATGATTTCTGCAGCAGGTTTTTATAGAGTCTGTGCCATTTCTGTAGCACTGGTATATGAGCCTGCAGAATCTAAGTGAATCCTACTCCCTTTGTGTGTCAGAATAAAAGCACTTTACATTACACAGAACACTAGACACTAGCTTCTCATTCTTCACAGCAGCCCTGAGAAGTCCATAGTATTATCACCCCTGTGTTGCAGAAGGGGAAGCTGAGGTAGAGATGTTAAGTAACTCTACCAAGGCAGAGCCAGTGCTGTACAGTTAGTGGCAGAGCCAAAATTGGAACTCCAGAGTTTGGTTCTCTGTCCTAGGCTGAGATCACTAGACAATGCTCCTTGACTGTGGAGTAGTAGCAGAGGTGCCCCTTGATCTCAGCTGCAGCTGTGAGGCTACAGTATTCCAAACTGGTCCTGCAGCTGTACTTTGCACTGGGAAATGGGCAGTTCATTCTGCCTATTGTGGCAGATGCACTGGTCCCACATGTGCCCTAAACGCTACTACTTAAGTCACATTTCTCAAATGTGGTCACCAGGGACTTTTCTTGAGGCCACAGCCTCCTGGGCTGTGATTGAGGGGGTAAAGTAGCACCTTGCTGTTGGTTGCTGGGGCCACCAGCAGGGGTTGGGCCCTGCCTCCCTCTGGAGACACCTGGGCACAACGCTGGAGGAGCAGGCAGCCTGTGATTTCCCCACCTTCCCGGGGCAGTGGTGCTCAAGCTTTGGGCTTCAGCCCTGGGATGGCAGGCTCTGGCCATGGGGCTTCAGGTTCTATCCCCAAGCTCCAGCTGCACAGCAGCAGGTCCCAGACTCCAGCTACGTGGCTTCAGGCTCCATCCCTAGGCCCCGTCCCCTGGCCAAGGGGCTTCAGGCTCCAGCCCCCTGCTGCTTCCCTGGCCCCCACCCATCCATTCCCATTGTCCCTGGCCCCTGCTGCCTTCCCCAACCCCACAGCCGGGGCTTACTCAGCCCTGGCAAGCCTAGGGACAAATTAAGTCTGCTGTGAAAAGTGATACTTGTATGTTTAATATCACTTTTCACAACAGACTTACTAGCTAGCAATAAATACATTACAATGATTTGGACGTGCGTATGTGCATATTTATTTAATTTTCCTAAAGCTAATTAAGTATTTTAGGAAAAAGTGAGAGCAGCCACCAGCAAGAGTTGGTCGCCGCACTCTGAGCCCACCAAAAAATGTGTCCTGAGAACCCCTGACTTGGATACAGGCAGGAATACCCCATGGAGCAGGGATCTGTGGTTCAGAGAGCATTGTGCCCCTGAGTATCCTTTTTACCGTACCATGTAGCAGGTCCATATGGATTCTACTGTAGGTGGGGCCTTCTACTGTGACAGTAGATGGGTAAAGATTAGGTTCAAAGGTGCAACTTGAGTACAGGAGAAACCTTAACTTTGGAAGCTTTCTAACTTTTGAGTTCTTAATTTCCCAACCTTCATGTTGTCCTAATCCTTATGCTAATGTGTATATTACTTAGTCATCAGTGCCTTAACTAAGAAAAAGCGCACACAGCGTGGGTTTTAGTTTTCAGTGACATTTTGTTAGCACATACTAACTTTATCTACAGTGGCTTAAATTCTTGTCCTGCTTAATATAATGTGGTTGTAGCTGTGTCGATCCCAAAAGAAGTTGGTCCCATAAGATATTCTCACCCACCATGTCTCTCTAATATCATTGGTATCAGGTGCTGTGCATATAAAAATGACATTGATGACTTGGTGTTAGTTCTCTGCTCAGGTACTATGTTCTCAAGGTGGTAGAAAGCGCTATTATTTTAGACTGCCTTGCCAAAGAAAGGAAAAATTACTAAGAGAAGACTGGTTACATGAAGGCTTCCAGCTGAGCTACATAGAACTCAAAGGGAGGGGTCAGGGAAAAGGTGGCTTTCTGCCCAATTTTGGTGATCACTTTTGCCCCAAGTATAAATCTGAGCAGCCTTATGTGTAGGGCCCTACCAAATTCATGATCCATTTTGGTCAATTTCACGGTCATAAGATTTTTTAAATCGTAAATTTCATGATTTCAGCTATTATAATTTGAAATTTCAGGGTGTTGTAAATTTGGGGGTCCTGACCCATAAAGGAATTGTGTGTGGTGGGGGGGGGGTTGTGGTATGGTTACCCTTACTTCTGCACTGCTGGCTGGGCAGCTGCTGGCTGGGAGCTCAGCTCTGAAGGCAGAGCCACCGCCAGCAGCAGTGCAGAAGTAAGGATGGCATGGTATGGTATTGCCACCCTTACTTCCGCGCTGCTGCTGGCGGGGCTCAGCCTTCTGAGCTGGGTGCCTGGCTAACAACCACAGCTCTTCAACTACCCAGATCTAAAGGCAGTGCAGAAGTAAGGGTGGCAATACCGTCACCCTCCTCCCTCCTAAAATAACCTTGTGTGTGTGTGTGTCTCTCTCTCTCTCTCTCTCTCTCACACACACACACACACACACACACACAAAACTACCTTTTGGATCAGGCCACACAATTTGAGAAACACTGGTCTCTCCTGTGAAATCTGTATAGTATAGGGTAAAAGCACCCAAAAGACCAGATTTCACGGGGGGAGACCAGATTTCAGGGTCCGTGACGTGTTTTTCATGGCCACGAATTTGGTAGAGCCCTACTTATAGGGCTATATCCTATGCAATCTGCAATACACCCAGAGTGTTTTCTGCTGCTTCAAAAATGTTAGAGTGCAAGGCACTTCAGCAGCTTTCCCACAACATGTTCCTGGAATGCTGCTTATCCTGGATGGGGAGCAATAGGTGCAGAGTTATGTGGCATAGAGCCAACATAGCTATAACTTCCCCTATACAATGCTGATGGAGTGGCATAAATAGGATGGATCAGAGCCAAGGACCTGGCTCAGTAAACAGTACGCTAGATAAGTGAAAATTGTAGCCATTTTCATTTTGACTGGATTTACTTCCAGTTTTAATCAGAGAGCTACCTATTTTTATGCCAGTCATTTATTATAGCCACATAAAACAGAGTACATTTATGAATCTGATACTTTCCAAAAATCTGATTCTAATCTCACTTACAGTAGTTTAACACCAGTGTGATGCTGCTGACTTCAAGGGTGTTACTCCAAATTTACAACAGGGAAACTGAGAATCAAGCTCCAAATTTCTAATCCCATTCTGTTGTATCAAAGAACTGCAAGCTTGCAATTGATGTTTAATACATGTGATATCTATTTTTTTTTTACTAGCCGATTTTTAGAAAGAGAACCCCTTGGATGTTAAACTTTAATAAGTTCTTTATGGTACCATTCTTTAAATACCATGACATGCTTCCACTGATTTCCCCGCCCCCCCCCCCCCCCCCCCCCCACTGAAAAAAAATTCCATTTTGGGGACTTGCATCATCTAGTAAGCATTATAACTGCTATTTATAGTAGAAGAATAGCTGTGTGTGTGTGTGTGTGTGAGAGAGTTAGAATAATCAGAGGAATTTTTTTAACACTGGAGAAAAACCTCAGCAATGAAGATTAAAAAATTGCCCATTTCTGTGAAGAAACATGATCTATGGTTGCTGATCCACTCCCTGCCCCCCATGCCATTGAAATGACTTTGACAGATACAAGAGATTATACCTGTGTAAAACTTAACCAGTTCTAAAAATACCTGTAAATAAAATAATGCTAATATTCCTTTCCCTTCTCACAGATTTTTGAGTCATGCCTATCCTGATGCACAGGAAAATGAAGTGAGTTTGATAACTGGAGCAAGTGGGCATGTGGGGAACAAGACCAATGCAAAACTTCTTAAATCATATGGCTCCTCTCTTTTATCACTGGGCTTTCTATGTCTCATGTGGGACTTTGTGTATCATGTAAAGATGCCTTTCCTTACTCGAAACTCTGATACATTCTCTATTCTTCCTTCCTTTTCAGATCTCCTCTCTTCCTTGTTTCTTCTCTCTAGTTCTTTCTTTTCCTTTTTGCTATTCCCAACTCTACTCCCTCACTCCCCTTGTTCCAAGCTTTCTCTTCCCAGAGAGGGGTCACTTCCAGTAAAGTAGTGAAGGGTAAATTAAGTTTACCTATTTCTTATTTGGGGATGATGGAGTTTAGGTTAATTTACTCACTTCTTTTTGTTTTTACCACTTTATGACTTGTCATTTCCATGGGTGATTATGCAGGACGAATTATCCTGGTAGCAGAGGCAACTGAACATACCTTCAACATGTATAGAGTGTAGCAGTAGCCATGTTGGTCCCAGGATATTAGAGAGACAAGGTGGATGAGGTAATATCTCTTATTGGACCATCTTCTGTTGTTGAGAGAGACAGCTCTGTGCGGCTTGAAAGCTTCTTTCTCTCACCAACAGAACTTGGTCCAATAAAAGATATTACCTCACTCACCATACCTTCAACAAGCAGTAGTGGGGGAAAAAAAGTAAATTAGAGCTTAATTAAATTGTTATTGAAAGCACAGATGCAATGTCCTAATGGCTTTGATTATTGGCATCATGATTCAGCACATGTCTCTATTAAGGAATTTAAGAGAAAAAATTCCCACTAGTATTATCACTGGTTCAATTGCACCAGTAAGGCTCTAGTGTAGACTTCCAGCATTTTTGATGACCTTGGCAATTAGTTTATTCTTAGTTGTAGTTGTACTAAACACAACAGCTTTCCCAAAAAAAGTTGTATACTGTATTGGTGACACATGCTATAATAAGAAAAATAGACACAAAGGGATGAAATGATGCACTGTCTCCAGGGCTGCAAAATATTCTAGACGCTCTGAAAATGGCTAATACTAACAAAGCAGGATGGCTTACATATGGGGGAAAATGGACTTGTTAGTTGAAAGTTTCATTTTAAATAGGGTTACCATACGTCCGGTTCCGGGCCCTTCCCCTCCCGCAGCGGCTCTGCTCCTCCCCTGACTCTTTGGCTCTGTTTAAGAGCCGAGCTGCCCAAACGCTATGGGCTTCAGGTAGCCCCCTTGCCTCCGGACCCCAGCCGCCGGTCGGGCACTTCCCCTCCCGGGCTCCGGCGGCGCAGGGTCCAGAGGCATGGGGGCTGCCCGAAGCCGGTAGCGCTCGGGCAGCTCGGCTCTTAAACAGAGACGAAGAGTCAGGGGAGGAGCAGAGTCTCCGGCCGTGGCGGCTCTGCTCCTCCCCGACTCTTCGGCTCTGTTTAAGAGCCGAGCGCTACGGGCTTTGGGCAGCCCCATGCCTCCGGACCCTGCGCCGCCGGAGCCCGGGAGGGGAAGTGCCCGGCCGGGGGCGCAGGGTCCGGAGGCATAGGGGCTGCCCGAAGCCCAAGCGCTACCGACTTCATGGTTTGCCAGGCAGCCTCCAGACCCTGCGCCCCCGGCTGGGCGCTTTCCCTCCTGGGTTCCAGCTGTGCTGGGGAAGCGCCGGCCAGAGGCACAGGGTCTGGGGGCTGCCCGGCAAACCGTGAAGCCGGTAGCGCTCGGGCAGCCCTTTTCGCGTGGCTGGGAGTGGGAGGGAGGAGGGGCAGAGTTAGGGCGGGGTTGGGGCGGGGAAGGGGCGGAGTTGGGGCAGGGCTGGGGGTGGGAAAAGGGCAGGGCCAGGGCCCCGTGGAGGGTCCTCTTTTTTAATTTGTTAAATATGGTAACCCTATTTTAAATAACTTAAATGGTTAATATTTATTGGATAACAGTCACTTGGTCATACATAGGCTTGGAAGAATTAGACTTTTATCTGTAAATGTAAATCATACACACAAATGAGAAAATATTTCTATCAATAAATGAAATTTATAGATCGGCAAAGTAAGAAAAACACTACTTGAAAACTTATTAGTTTGATTTTTTTAAGGATATTTACTTTGTATATTTTGATATAATATTGACAACTTGAGTTCTAATGGTTATAAAGTTTTAACTTTTTGAATCTCAGTGTCTACTGCCATTAAATAATATTTCCTGAGTTCCCAATATATTCCTGCAACTGTGAATATTAAAATAGAGAAAAATCAAAAAGCAATTGAGTATTTAAATCAATAAAATGCTTAAAAATACACATCAGTATCTCAATTCAGTAAAGAGTGACTTGTTACATACAAATGAACACAATAGTGTTACTGCAAGCAACTCAAGCTATATCTTCATTGCAAAAATAAATAAAACTGTTTTATATTGATATAGCTGTCTTGAATAAGCATGGAGACCTGAGCTTTGCTTACTACAGATTCATTAGTGGGACCAATAATAGAGCTGTACGTGTTGGGAATTATGGGTCTGAAAATGCTTACGTCTAAAAGACCTCAGAGGGAACAGAAGTATGTACTTTGCCTGTTCTGAAAAGCCAGGCTAAGGTCATTCTTTGTTTTTATATTGTGAAATTGATCATTGTTACAGACCCAGTGCTCTGTTTTTATCTGTGCACACTTTTGTTTGCTGCTGTTGTGTGCAATAAAGAAGAAATTGCAGTGCAATATTCCTCTGTGTCTGCTGATGAAAGCTGGGTAAACATAAAGTGTTGCCCTAGCACAGGGGTGGGCAAACTATGGCCCATGGGTCACATCCGGCCCCCAGGACCGTCCTGCCCGGCGCCCAAGCTCCTCACCCAGGCCCCTCCCCTGCTGTTCCCCCTCCTCCTTGCCTGCAACCTCAGCTTGCTCGCTCCGGCGCAATGCTCTGGGCAGCGGGGCTGTGAGCTCCTGGGGCAGTGCAGCTGCAGAGCCTGGCCTGAAGGGGTGGTTGGATGGGGCAGGGGTCCCAGGGGGGCTGTCAGGAATGAGAGGAGGGGTTGGACGGAGTAGCGGGGGTCCAGGGGCAGTCAGGGGACAGGGAGTGAGGGTGTGTGGATAGGGCAGGGGTCCCAGAGGGGCCATCAGGGAACGGGGGGGTTGGATGGGGCAGGAGTCCCGGGAGGGCCGGCAGATAGGAAGTGGGGGCTGGGCCACGACCCTCTCCCCTAACTGGCCCTCCATACAATTTACGAAACCCAATGTGGCCCTTAGGCCAAAAAGTTTGCCCACCCATGCCCTAGCACAATGAGTTGGGCAACTATATCAAAATTCAGGGGGGGGAGGGTGTGGAAGTTGGGAACTATTAAGCATTATTTTTATGGAAAAAGTCTCTGTAGATTTCCAATAGTAGGTCAAGAAGCTACTTTTCCAAGGTGTTTACTGTGCTTCATCTCATTGTCAGCTCTTTCTCTCTCTGTGGGCTGGTCTACATTAGGGGAGGGGATCGATCTAAGATACGCAACTTCAGCTACGCTATTCGCGTAGCTGAAGTCCAAGTATCTTAGAACAAATTACCTGGGGTCCACACGGCATGGGATCGACAGCCGCAGCTCCCCTGTCGACTGCGCTACCGCCGCTCACTTTGGTGGAGTTCCAGAGTCGACGGTGAGCGCGTTCAGGGATCGATATATCACGTCTTAACGAGACACGATATATCGATCCCAGATAAATCGATTGCTACCCGCCGATAAGGCGGGTAGTGAAGACGTACCCTGTGTGAGAGAAACAAAGGGATCCAACTCTTCCTAATATTGAATTTGTTAAAATTTTAAAACCCACAGAAACTATGTAGATTACATCATATACCAAAAGCTTATGCCCTAGATAAATCAAGAAACGGCCAGAGTTTGGTACCAATATAATACAAACCTATTGTCACAGACATCTTGGGCCAGATTCCCTACTGCTTTGCACATTGTGTAGTCACTTACACCTGTGTAAAGTGCTACCAAATTATAAGTCTCTACTCTCACAGTAGAGTCAGTGATGACCAGGAAGAAAGCTGCCCTGAAGGGTCATTTGAGCATTTTTCCTTTCACAGTGGAATCCTCAGGATGCATAAAGGCAATGTAGCTGGTTCCATGCCTCCCAGGGTCGGGGCAAGGAAGTGGTGCAGTATATCATATAATACTATGAAGTATTTTGGGATATCGTTTGTATGAAAGATGCATAAAATTAAAGTAGTATTGGTTTTGGTCAGCTTGAGAGAGAGAAGAATGACCAATTGGAAGTTGAACAAGTGGGACCTTTTAAAATTCATTTTTTGTAGTGTATAAATAGTTTCAGAAATAATAATTGTGCTATAAGTTGACTCATTCACAGTATGAACAAGGGAATATCCACTATTTTTCAAAACTGCTAGAATATTGGTTTGACTTCTATCTTTGAATGGCAAAAATAAAATAATGTATTGACTTTCTTCTCACAAATGCTATTATTTTAAATTAATAGAAGTAATTTACATGTACCTGGCATAGTTCTTATTGTAATATATGTCCTGCAGGTATTAAACTTTTGATACTGGACATTTAAAAAAATATATCTACTGTGCATGTCCAGTAACTCTACTTTTTCATGCTTTTTTTGGGTAAAGCTACAAAAAATTCAGTTCTTTTGAATGTTTACAGTGATCTTAAACAGCAAATAAAGGAAACAAAATTCTATTGTTTTTGATGCATTCATACTTTTTAAATTATTAAATCTGATCTTGTTAATATCAGTTGTTTATGTATGTTAGAACTGGTTGGGGAACAGTTTTCCTATCTTTTGTAAGAGTTTGAACATTTTTATCCTCCTGAATTAGGACAAAAATCTCAAATGTTCACAAACCAACACATTTTAAAGGAAAGTCTGGCTATGAGATTCGAATACCATCCTTCAACCCTGGACTGCCACAAGTCGGCACCTTGTCTACAGTATATATGCTGCATTTATTTAGTCATTCTTTTAGAATTTCTCTCTCCCCCACTCTCTTCTTGTGTTTTTTTTTTTTTTTTCAGTCTCCACTTAGTAAAATGCAAAGCTGGTGATATTAGAACTGGGCTCAAATTGTTAGATGCTTAATGTTCAGATTTAGGCAAAGCATGTTTACCAATCGCTGGAGTTTATAGACTAACTTTTTAAAGTCTGAGTTGGAGTAAGAGGAAGATTCCATGTTGAGACCCAGAATGCTTACAGCCGCACCACAGTTACTTGAAAAACCACATTGGCTCAATAATCACTTGGGTAAAGGTTGGTGTAATGAGTTAGACAAAAGCAAAATAATTCATTGAGTCATACAAGTGTAAACTGATGCAATTAATTGCTAGCTTAACTGTGATCTAAATCATTTTTGTCAGGTGGGTGGTTGTGGCAGGCACACTGTAAAAGGCCCTGAGATTATACAAATTGATTGGCCCACCTTTTCTGGCAGTGGAACTTCTGCAGCACATAAGGAGTTGTAAAGGTGACTGAACTCAGTGTGTAAATTAAAGTTCTCCCAACGTACTTCCACCATTCAGTTTAACAGTTGCCTAACACTGTCCTGCAGATAATAAATGGGAGTGTCTGCACCAGCTCAACCACCTGGATTTGTATCAAGCTACTTGGGAACACTGGTCATCGGAAAGCCTTTAAAAATGCATAATAGAATGATAAACCAGACCTCTTTGAGGGTGGCAGTTTTGGGAGGAATAATACCTATGCTGCCATCTGAATTCACTGAGGTGTATGTACCAGTTTTCCACAAGGGGGACCAGCAGGACAGATTTTAGTCTCTGTAACTAGCCCACTAAACGTGATGCTGCTCTTGCACAGCCCTGCACGGACTGAATGCATGAGAAATCTTCACAATGAAGAACAGTTTCTGGGTGACCCTTGATGTTTGGACACTTTATGCATAACATACTCCATCCTTCTATGGAAAGTCGCCTACCAGCCACTCAGTACTGCACTTGATGTAGCATAAGCCAACACCAGCAATGCCACTCACAATACATATCCTCCTAGGTGTCTAATTTTAAAGACAGAAGTGTGCACTAGTTGCACTTTGCCAGCCAAGAACTGAATGGGGTCCAATCAGTAGATTTAATGCGTATTGTTTCTTTTATACGCCATTGATCATTTTAGCAGTACAAAGGTTACTTCCTATTTCTTTGAATGTATCCTGTCAGATGAGCAGTCATTGTTATCCAGTTATTGTTACAGCTTTGACAGCGTAGTGCCAAACAAAGCAATGTGCCATGTCAAATTCAGCCCTGCTTTAAGTTGATGCAACTCTACTGAAATAAGTGGAGAAGTGCCTGCATGCACCAGGACTGCCTTTGGCCCATAGAGTTGTATAGTAAAAAATAAATGTTACCTCAAAGCTATAAAGGCTGACATCCAGTCGCTGTACGTGGA
This sequence comes from Trachemys scripta elegans, assembly GCF_013100865.1. NCBI lineage: Eukaryota > Metazoa > Chordata > Testudines > Emydidae > Trachemys > Trachemys scripta. The sequence goes on from NC_048303.1 coordinate 76,233,619, forward strand.
AACCCTGAAGCGTAAACCAGACCAAGGTAAAGCCTTTGAGTTGACCAGCAAGTAGGATGCCAGCAACCACTTCCTCGCTGCGGGCGGCTTCACCTGTTTCGCCGACTGGTGGTCCATCCACCACGGGAACCGAGACAAGCGTTGCAGGAAGTGCGGCTACTCCAACGAGACCCTGCCCCACATCCTGTGCAGCTGCAAACCCCACTCCAGAGCCTGGCAGCTGTGCCACAACGCCATCCAGAACCGCCTGGTGAAAGCCATCACACCATGCCTGGGGGAGATCTCTGTGAACTGCACCATCCCTGGTACCGACAGCCAGCTACGACCTAGGGTGACCAGATGAAAGACATGAAATATCGGGACACGGGGGTCACCGGTGGGGCAAAAAAAAAAAAAAGAAAGAGTCGCTGGAGCATAGGAATCATTGGTGGGGGCTGAGCACCCACCGGCAGCTCCCCGCCCGGCACCAGCTCACCTCCACCTCCCCTGAGCGGGCTGCCGCGTCTTGTCCCCCCTCCCTCCCAGCGCTTCCCGCTATATAGCTGATTCGCGCAAGCCTGGGAGGGAGTGGGGAGGAGGAGGAATGCGTGTGCTTGGGGAAGAGGCGGGGGCAGGGTGGGGATTTGGGGAGGGATCCAATGGGGCGGGGCCGGGGCTGAGTTGGGGGCAGGGGGGGCACGAGCCCCCTCCATCTGTGAGCCGGAGTACAAAATATGGAGACAATTCCCGTCCTGACGGAACAAGTAAATATCGGGACAGTCCCGATAAAATCGGGAGGTCTGGTCACCCTAGCTACAACCTGACATGGTCATCACCAACAAGGCCCAGAAAAAGATCATCCTCATCGACGTCACGGTCTCCTTTGAGAACAGGACCCCAGCATTTTGCGAAGCCCGAGCTTGTAAGCTGGAAAAGTACACCCCCTTGGCTGACACCCTGAGAGCAAAGGGCTACGAGGTGCAGATGGACGCCCTGATTGTCGGAGCCCTGGTCGCCTGGGACCCCTGCAACGGGCGTGTGCTGCGGATTTGCGAGATCAGCCGACGCTACGCACAGCTCATGAGGCTCCTCATGGTCTCAGACACCATCCGATGGTCCAGGGACATCTACATCGAGCACATCACCGGCCACCGACAGTACCAGGAGGCGTGAGCCAGAGTGACATTGTTCTCCCACTACAAGAAAGGGACCAAGTGACCTTCTCCGTTGGATCATATGAACTGGAACCATAAACTCCCTGAACATTAAATCTCACCAAATGAGGGTCAATCCATCCTCCTCATCATATCCATTCATTATACTCCACACCCGAACATAGCCACTCTATGAACTTCATACCGTCATATCTCAATGCCTGTACTTTGACCCATCAACCTTTTACCCCCAATCGGGGATATTACAGATTATGTATTCCTTATGCCACCTGATCTTAAACCAAACTTGCACCCTTGATAATCTGTACGTTATTCCCTGATAACCAGAAACTTCTATGCTCAAACTCTGTTCACTTTTTTTCTTTTTAACATCATCTTAATAAATTTTTTAATAGACATTTATTTGGCACACAGCCCACGCTGAGAGTCCTTCAGCTACTTTCATGAAGTGTCTGCTTTAGCTGAAACTGCTTCTTGTAGTAAAAGGTGTATATTTATTAGGCCTGATTTATGATTGCACTTGTTTTCTCATTCATAGGGATTGTAACAAGAAATATCTAATTTAGATGGTATCCATTTTGGAAGATGATCAACTACCTCAAACGAGACAGGCATACCTATACAATGGAAGCCACACAAAAGGATAGTTTTCTGGGCCCTTTTCTTAAGCCCCTGAGTCAGCTTCTGCATCAGTACTTTCCATATCCCCTCAAACACCATTGTTCAATATGTACAAGTGGTAATGGAAAAAAGAGAGTTCTTCTCCCTTCTCATTGAACTGTGGCTTCAGACTGGAAGTTACTCAGTAGCCGGACTACAAGCCTGCTGCTTTTTTCCCCATGTTGCTTGCTTGGTGAGGAACCCTGTTAACAGCAATAGCAGGTCTAACAGGATTGGTTTCTACAATATCCTTAATGAGACTCCAATCCTGGAACTGGACCCATATGGATGGAACCCCATGGAAATAATGGAATGGAGCTCTTTTGCAGGACAAGGGGCTAAGTTCGGATATATTTGTTGGGTGACTATCTTTGAGGAATCGTTCAGTGTGACTGGGGATCCAAAACTGATCTCCACATTGTTTCCAACATATTAATCTGGGGAAAGGTTTGCAAAATATTATTTCAGGTAACTTTATTTAACACACATTCACATTAATGATGTGCCAATTCTAGTCCATATGTTGGATCAGTAGGTAATGTGAGAATGTGGTGATATCTTCTATCTGTTCTTGACGTATACTATGTTGTGTCAAAGCAATCTGCAGTTTTTATTCTGTAAAATACTATAAATACTATATACTGTATATACTAGAGCAAAACACCACAAAGGAGGGACATGTATATCCCAAAACATCAACTTTGGCTATGGGAACCTCAGATTCTTACCCCGCAAAATGTACTAACAGGATTTGGCTCTGGCTATACTAAGGACACTTTATAACAATTTCCAACTGTTGCTGACTCTAGTTCAATTGCAACAGAGTTAGAGATGTTGGGAGCACTAGTGTGCTCTAACCCCATTCAAAGCAGGGCTGTCACATCTGCAACCATTTTAAGCATGATTAGACCTATCTACATTAGGATTTCCAACATTGCTAGCACTGAAGATTAGGGTGACCAGATAGCAACTGTGGGGAAAAAAAAGGTGAGGGAGTAGAGGGTAATAGGCGCCTATATAAGAAAAAGTCCCAAAAAACAGGACTATCCCTATAAAAACAGGACATCTGGTCACCCTAAGTGGTATTAACTGTAGAAAGTTTAAAAAGAAATTCCTAATGCAGACAAAGACTTAATATTCCTGATCACTGACAAACTACAATTAGGAGCTACCTTTTGATTGGGTGTAGCTTTTTCCCAGCATGCCCTTCTGTTGTTTAGGTTTTAAATGTGAGAAAGACAGAGTTCTAAGCTGGCTATTTTGTAGTTGACTTCTGCAGGCTGTCATTTTCTCCCTTCAAGCTGCTAATCATTTTAGCTCTTGTTGTGTTTTCTCTTTCTGTCAATCCCAAGGAGATGGGTGCTTCATTGCAGGTATTTTTACTACAGAAAATAAATAATGACCTCTTGGGTTTTAACTAATCCTTTTCTTCTCCTTTGGCTGATTATTTGAGATTGTTTGTTTGCAGTTGTCCTTTTAAAAGTATCCACCAATTCTACGGAACACAGTTCATTTGTCGATGGTTTAAAACTGGTATCTCTGGGAATTTAAAGTCCCTTTGTAGATGTTCTCTATTCTTAATAATGCCTTTACTCAACACGGCTTTTTATGCATAGTTTGTTAAATACCCTGTATTTTTATGTGGCGGGAACTAGGTTATACTTTTTTTTTTTTTTTTAAGGATATACCATTTTCTTGATGATTTGAGACCAACTATCAGCTCTAACTTTTTTGGTAAGCAAAGGAGCACAGTCCACTTTTTGTTGGAGAGGAAATCTAATTTCTCTCAGTAGTGTCCTTTCTCTGTTGTCCTTGGCTTCAATATAGAAATTTAGTGCTGGAAGGGCCCTTGAGAGGTCATCTAGTCAAGCACCCTGTATGGAGATAAGGCCAAGTATACCTAGACCACGTGTTTTTAAATCCCTCCAGTGACAAGGTTTCCCCAGCCTTCCTTGGAAGCCAATTCCAGTACTTAACTAATCTTTTATAGTTAGAAAAAATTCCTAATATATTATCTAAATCTCCCTTGCTGCAAATTAACCCAATTTATTCTTGTTCTACCTTCAGTGGACAAATAAGAGCACTTGGACACTGTCCTCTTTATAACTGTTATCAAGTCTCCCCTCCCCCCCCCCCCCCCCCCCCCCAGTTGTCTTTTCTCAAGACTAGATATGCCCGGTTTTAAACCTTTGTCATAGGCCAGGTTTTCTAAACTTTTTATTGTTTTTTGTCAGTCTCTTCTGGACTCCCTCCAATTTCTCACATCTTTCCTAAAGTGTGGTGCCCCAGAACTGGATATAGTACTCCAGCTGAGGCCACACCACAGCTGAGTAGAGCAGGATGATTACCTCCCATGTCTTCAGACTTGTCTATACTGGCACTTTACAGTGCTGCAATATCTCGCTCAGGGTTGTCTGTTACAGCTGTCCCCCTGCTGTATTCCTTTTTCCCCTCTCCTTTCTGTTTGTCCTGTGTGGCCGCCCCTCCCGGCCATTGTGCTAACTAAAGTCACAGCCCTATTCCTAGGAATGGCTTGTACAGACTAACTGGAGCCATTGCTCTGCCTAGGGAGGGGGCTTCTTGCTTCTTTGTTTGGTTCCTTTGTTCAGACCCGGGCTCGGTGTGGGGGGGCGCTGCCCAGAAATGCAAGACCTGAAGTGGCCAACTAATTAAGCATATGAGTCATACCTGTGGCTCAGAACATGCCCAGGCATGCCTATGCTTACCTGCAGCCTTTCCTTGCCTTCTCTCCTCCCCTGTATCAAGAGGAGCCAATCAAAAGTACTGGTGGGAAACTGCCTGAGTTTGCCTTTAAAGCCGGACATTTTCTGAGCAGACCTCGGAGAAGGTCCTTGCTTTGCCACCTGGTTTGATCCGCTAGGGGTCTTTGGGGGGCCCTCTCCTCGCTCTCGTTTGTTTTTGAGTGTACCCCCATTTTGAACTCCCCTCCCACGAACAACAAAATTTGTGCCTGGAGATCTCCTGATTATTGTAAGTGAATCGAGTCCTCTCTCCATCCTCTGATGCTACTGCCGTTCCTGTCTCTGTGCATGCTGCTGTCCTGGGGATTGGTAAGAACTCCCTCTTGCAAACTCCCCCTGTCCTAGCTGCTGGACTTGTTTCCCCAGCAAACAGACCCAAGCTAACTCCTTGGTCTGTATCTGTAATCTGTTTCTTGCTCCGCAGCGCCTTTGCTGCTGGAAATAAGCCTTTGCTGCTGCTAGGCTGTGCCTTCCTGGACTGTATCCTGGGTTGCTGGCTTGCAGCCACCCCACTGCTGCAGCCACCACTAGTTAACACCCCCCTCCCCCCACCGGGGCTGTACCCTGGGCACACACCACTCTGCCCTCCGGAACTGCCCCCCCTCCCGATCAAAGAAGTGGCATAGTGTAAGGTGCACCTATTAGAATCAGGTTCTTAGTCTAGATAAGTTGTAATTTTATTTTACATAGCTGTGGTTAAGTTAGGTTTAAAGAATTGTTTGTATTGTGGCTCTGTAAGTTAGGTTTAAAAAAAATTGTTGCATTGTGTTTGGTTACTTGCTAATTTGTGTAGTCTTGGTTAAGTTAGATCATAGATAAGATTTTACTGTGTTCTGTATAATTGTGGTTAAGTCTGTCTTCCCGCTGCCCTAAAACCCCACCCCCCGAGCTTGCCCATGTCTCCCCCGAGCTCCCCAGTCACTCATTGCAGTCTCTCTGCTGTTTAAACTTGCAGCCTGTCTGCTCTCTGTGTCTCCCTGAGTTTAAATCTCCCTCCGCAGCGCCTCTGCCTTTGGTCTCTGCTCCATCACGTGCTCCTCTTCCCCCATCCCCCAACCTCACTCCTCTACCACTGCCTTTCTCTCTCTCTCTCTCTCTCTCTCTCTTTCTTTTAATCCCTTCCCCCACATGCTCACCCTGCTCCTGCTGCTGCCAAACCTCAATTGTATTACTGAAGTCTAGCATAAAACCCCATTGGTTACCCTTTTTCTCTCTAACACACCTCACATTTTACATTTACACCACTGACACATATTTTTACCTAGAGTTGTTGGTTATTTAACACATTTTACCCATAACTGTTAGTTGGTTATATGCTGCTGTGACACACCCTTTACATAGGAACTGTTAGCTACCTGTTACATTTATACTTCAGTGTTAATTGGTTACCAACTGGACCCCACTGTATTGTACCCCACTATTGAACCCCCCTATCCTATTTACTAAAAGAAACCCATCCTCAATTGTCTACCTTAACAAACCCTATACCCCTCACTATTGAATTTTCCCTGTTTTTGCATGTTCTTAATAAAGTTTATTTTGCACCCCTCCAGTGCAGTAGTTGTCCCCCAAGATCCCCTATCTGCTGGCAGGGTCAGGGGTGTGGAAAAAACACCTCCCTGAGCACTGCAAGTTTCAGCGCCATAACGTGCCAGTGTAGACAGTGCACCAGCGCTGGAAGTCACTGTCCCAGCGCTGGTGGCTATGCCCCTCATGGAGATGGATTTTTTTTTTTAAGAACACTGGGAGAGCTCTCTCCCAGCACTGTGTCGCGACTACACAAGCCACGTTAAAACGCTGCCGCGGCAGCACTTTAACATTGTCAGTGAAAATGTGCCCTTATATACAACACTCTTGTCAAAACACCTTTTCTGCAATACTATCACCTAGCCAGTTATTCTCCATTTTGTAGTTGTGCTTTTGATTTCTCCTCCCTCCCCCCCGGATTTCCAGGTGTCCAGTTTTCAACTGGAACACCCGGTCAAAAAGGGACCCGCCCCAGCTCGGTGAAAATAAGTGAGCGAGGATGGGGGAGAGCGAGCGATGGAGGGAGGGGGGATGGAGTGAGCAGGGTGGAGCCTCAGAGAAGGGGTGTCTCAAGGGTGTGTTTGGTTCTGTTCAGTTAGAAAGTTGGCAACTTGCACTTGTTGATTTCAGGCCAGTTATCCAATTTGTCAAGGTTGTTTTGAATTCTAAACCCGTACTTCAAATTGCTGCAAACTTTCTAAACTTGGTGTCATTCTACAGATTTTTATAAACATATTCTCCACTCCATTATCTAAGTCAATAATGACTATATTAAATCGGAGCATACCCTGAACAGACTCCTGCATGGCCCCACTAGATGCATCCCCTCAGCTTGACAGTGAACCATCAATAACTACTGTTTTTCAGTACAGTTCATCAACCAGTTTTGCACCAACCTTATAGCAGTTTTACCTAGACTACATTTTCCTAGTTTCATTATGAGAATGACATGAGGGACTGTCTCAAAAGCCTTAAAATTAAAATTCAAGATATCACATCTACTGCTCCTCTCCCATCCACTAGGCCAGTAACCCTGTTGAAGTAGGAAATTAGGTTGTTTTGTGCATGATTTGTTCTTGACCAATCCATATTGGCTATTTCTCATAACTCTGTTATCTTTTAGGTACTTACAAATGGACTGATTTAATACCTGGAAAGATACTGGAATAAGCTATCAAAGTTAGGCCTATTGGTCTCTTTGTTTCCCTTTCTAAATGCCTTTCAATGCCTGGCTCTGGCTTCTCTCACCTTGATCACTGTCCACCTCTGGGCAATTCAGTTTCCCTACCAATCACCATGGCCCTCCTTCTCCGTTCCTTTTCCTAACATTTCTTGATTTCCATCTTTAGATTGACTTTCTCTCTTGATACTGGTTTAGGTCTTCAGCTGTGGCCAAAATACATTTGGTGTAGTTATGGGGATGAGAGGAAAAGGTGGGTCTAAGCAACTCGCAGCTCCCAGATTCCAGGCCGACAACTTAGAGCAGCCACAAAGCTGCTTCAAATTATCCCAGCTGCCAAGAGCCCCTAGGGCCATTCCAGAAGTTGAAGGAAGAAAAGAGCACAGTAGTACTCCAGCCAGGCCCCCTCTAGCAGGGGCTGTGAAGTGGCTTGGCCTAGGACACATATGGTGGCTATGCTGGGACAATCTCCAGGGAATTAAATAAATCCAATTTGTCTCACCCTATTTATCATGAACTCCTGCACCACCACTCCCACTCCAATTTTAGAATCAGAGACTTCCCTTTTCCAATCTGCATGGAATACTTTAACTTGGCCTTTCAATCCATCGTTTCCCTCATCCTGCCCTCCTGCACTTCTTCTCTCATCCCTGTCATCTTTAACCACTCTCTCTGCTTTGACTCCTTTACCTCTACTTCAAGAATTCACTTCTAGCTCCTGTTTCCAAAAAATCCATCTTTGGGAATGCTTTTACTCCTTCTTCTTTGACTTTTCTGCTGTGTCCTCTTCTCCAGCAAGACCACCTTCAGCTTTCTATCTTCCATGGCTTCAAAGGAGGCCAGCAGAACATTAGGGCTTCCAGTGACACAATGATCAAAAATGTAGAGCAGTTAGGAAGATATTGCAAGTGAAAGTCAAGACAGTATATATGGCTTTGCAAGGAACAGAAATAAGAGGCTGTAAAAATAATGGAGGGGGAGTTGCATGAAAAGAGGAGATGTGAAATTAAACTAAAAGATGGATGGGCATTAAATGAAGAAATAAAATTTCCTCACACAAATATTTCATGTATATGGTAACTATCAAAGAGCAGCTACAGTAGTATAAGCAGTTTAAAAAGTTGTTATATTTGGAGGAAACAACATCATGGGCTGTATAAAATCATCTCAAAGGGTCTATATTGTACCAGAAAGAAGCTCTTGTACTATTTCTAGCCAGAAAAATTCTGTATATTTTCAGGGCTCTCCACCTTCCAGCATCTGTCAAAGTTACTGTATATATCAGGGCTGATTAGGGACAGAAGGGCAAAAAATGTTCCATTTCTCTCTCTCCCCCTCCCCCCCCCCCCCCCCGCCCGATGCATCCAAATCATGTGGGGTTTATGGCATGTAGACATGCAAGTTTAATAGTTTTGTCATTTTCAAGTTCCAAAAAGCTATTTGTCACTTAGTAATTACTAAGTTATAAATGAAAAATTTTAGTCAAGGCTAGCTCTATATGTCACATTGGTAGAGAGCTCTAACTTCTTGTCTGCATGCCATAGCATAAGAAATGTGTGTGCACCTTCCTTGACTCACAAAATGTGAAGCCAGTACAAAGAACCAAATACATTGCCAACAATGAACTAATAATAATCCTAAACTGCTTGTTAAAAGTTTGGTGAATAATTATTTCCAGGGGCTTGATACAAGTAGCCATTTTTATACCTCTGCTCTGCATGCCCACTTCAGATTTTGTATTTGTCTTCTTAAAAGGAACCCAGTCAGTAGCCTGTTTAATTTCTTTCTGGTCCTAAAAAAGATATTTATAGCTAACTTTTGAGTGGTGCTCTGCTTGAATGGGCTAATTAGTAAAGACCCCGAAAGCTCATTTCCCAATCACCTTCTCATTTACAAGGTTTATGGACTATAGACTTACTAAAATTAGTAAAGTTTGATAGTAAAACTTTTTGTACAGGGCTACTCATCTATTGAATCAGTAACCTAAAGGATTTTGACTTTCAGTGTAATAGTATTGGCTCATAGATCACCAACAAATAATGCTTTGAACAGTCAATAATGTTCTGATGTATTGCAAAGTTGTATTTAGGGAAGCTATAAACAAACATATTTGAGGAGACTGCTGGCAGCAAAGTCTCTATTGAGAATACAATTCATCTGATGATAAACAACCAGCTAGTGAAGTTTACTGTGTTCAGCATAGCACTTGTGGAACTTCTTATAAAAGCCCTAACTAGTTGATGTAATAATGTAGATAGCTCAATTCAAGTGAGTGGTTAAAAATGTAGATGTGACTAGAAACCAATTTTCTTGCTGAAATTACCAAGCCACCAGTGATTTGCTCAGATCAGCAAGTATCTAATACTGTATTTATTAATGAAGATTTAATATTTATAGTATAACACCACCATCTGCCCATTGCCAAAGCATCAGACCTCTGTATAAGAGAATTTTAAAGTGAAAAATCTTGTAAAATGATACTTCCTGAAAACATAAACACAGGGAAAACAAAGGTAAGGGGGAATCCAATTAGAAAGAGAAAGAAAAGGTTTGGAAGGAAAGGTGAGATATTATATATGCTGACAGTGGCTATTCTAAAAACATCTTTGTAATATTAATATTAATAAAGCTTTGTGAATTAAATATTGATATTTTATAAATAAATATAGATAAAGCATAGATCATAGATGGGAGAGAGAAGCTTACAATAGTTTCCATGGTGATTTTTTTTTTATTGTCACAATAGGCTCAAAAGTAAAACTATTAGATAAAATTTGGAAATGTGTTAGCACCATTTTAGCAAGACCAGACAATATTGTATTTCTAGGCCAGGCCATGGAGACACTGAAAATACCATCTCCACTACATGTAATAGCCAGAATTGCTTTTACACCTCTGAACACTGTAGAAGAAATTGCTTTTCTTCCTTTTTGCTTATACATTGAAATTGACTTAGGCTGACGGCATCAGCTTGACTCAGAGGAGCCCCAAGAAAGAACATTGTCTGTTCATGATGGAAAACTGAGGCAGATTGATACCCCTCAACATTCCTGTCTTTGTGTAGTCTATTAACATAGATGGGTGTAATTCTGTAGGGGGCTCAATCCTACAGTAATTATTAGTGTGATTTAAAATGTCTGTATAGCGCAATCCGATCCCAGTTCAGGGCTTTAGACTATCTGAATTCTAACATGCTGTTAGATGTTCTAGACCCTGATAGTTGGAAAAAGGGAGGCCATTTCCCCTGAATGACTGATTTTCTGAAAACAAGGTGATCTTTGCTGTGCTCTTGTTTTCCATTATTACATACACACAGTGATGCAGAGCAGAGTGAAGTTTGGTAAAAGCTTGTATGCCAAGTGTATCAGACACTTTAACTTGACCAAGTGACTGTATGCCCCTTTTGCTGGTGCTACAATGTTCAAGTCAAGTGCCCTGTATGCATTTCAGACTGTCATTTCTAATAGTAATTCAATTTTCCCATTTGTGTACTAATTTACTATGTGGTTGCCTTCCCAAAGAATCTCAAACTACATATTTTCCTATTCCACATCCTTTCTTAATCACAGATGGCATTTACATGGCTTTGCTGATGTCCTACTGAAATACAGTCTGTCTTGCCGGCAGCCAGAAATATTCATGGTCTAGGTCAGGGGTCTCAAACTCAAATGACCATGAGGGCCACATGAGGACTAGTACATTGGCCCGAGGGCCGCATTACTGACACCTTCCCCCACCTGCCGCCCTCGGCCCCACCCCCACTCCACCCCTTCCATGAGGCCCCGCCTCTTCCTACCCCTTCCCTGCCCCCATTCCAACCTCTTCCCCAAAATCCCCACCCCAACTCTGCCCACTCCCTGCCCCCAGGGGGTGCAGGACGGGTGTGGGGTGTGGTGGGGGGTGCAGGAGGGGTGAGGGGTACAGCAAGGGGTCAGGGTGCAGCAGGGGTATCAGGGCAGTGGGTTGGGGTGCAAGAGGAGTGTGGG
>NC_048303.1:76259738-76313505 GCF_013100865.1 Trachemys scripta elegans
GTGGGGTTCTGGAGGGCAGTTAGGAGCCGGGTCCCAGGACGGGGGGACAGGGAGCAGAGGGGTTTAGATGGGTCAGGAGTTCTGGGGGGGGGCTGTCAGGGGGTGGGGGTGTGGATAAGGGTTGGGGCAGTCAGGGGACAGGTAGGGGGTAGGGTCCTAGGGGGCCAGTTAGGATGTGGGGAAGGACTCAGGAGGGGGCAGTCAGGGGACAAGAGGCAGGGAGGCTTAGGGAGGGGGCGGAGTCCTGGGGGGCAGTCAGGGGACAAGGAGTGGGGGGGAGGGTTGGGGGTTCTGAGGGGTCAGGAAGTGGGAGGGAGTGGAAGGGGAAGGGGCAGGGGCAGGGCTAGGACAGGACGGGGGCGGGGCTAGGACAGGACGGGGGCAGGGCTAGGGCGGGGCTCCTCCTGTCCTCTTTTTTGATTGTTGAAGTATGGTAACCCTAGTTGATGCAAGTTTGCAGGGCCATTAATCGCATCCTGCTCAGAAGAACCATGATTCTGGGTAACGTGCGTGACATTGTGGCTGGCTTTGCACAAATAGGTTTTTCTAACTGTGGAGGGGCGATAGATGGGACGCATATTCCAATTCTGGCACCAGCCCACATAGCCTCCAAGTACATAAATTGGATGGGGTATTTCTCTGTGATTCTCCAGGCGCTTGTGGATCACTGTGGGCTTTTCTGACACTAACGCAGGCTGGTCTGGAAAGGTGCATGACGCATGCATCTTTCAGAACACAGGCCTGTTCAGGAAGCTGCAAGCCAGGACTTTCTTCCCAGACCAGAAGATCACAGTAGGGGAAGTCAAAATGCCCATTGTGACCTTGGAGACCCCGCTTACCCTTTAATGCCATGGCTCATGAAACCCTACACAGGGAGTCTTGACAGCAGCAAGGAGCGGTGCAACAACAGGCTGGTGCAGAATGACTGTGGAGTGTGCTTTTTGTTGTTTAAAGGGCCGCTGGCGCTGTCTGTATGGGAAGCTGGACCTGGCCGATGACAACATCCCCACAGTTATATCCGCGAGCTGTACCCTCCATAACATTTTTGAAGGGAAGGGTGAAAGCTCCACTCAGCCATGGACCTCAGAGGTTCAACACCTGGAGGCTGAATTTGAACAGCCAGAGAGCAGGGCTATTAGAGGGGCCCAATGCGGGGCTGCAAGGATTAAGGATGCCTTGAGGGAGCAATTTGATGTGATAGCCACCAGTAATGTTTAGTGTCCTACACGGGAGTGAAGTGCAGTGGTTCCAATGTTAGTAGGAATCTGTGTTTGCTATGTATGATGCACTGACTTGCAGTGCCTGTTGCTTTCCTGGGCTACGGTATCCTTTACTTAATGCAATAGTAAAGAATGTTTTCAAAACCAAAAAATTCATTTATTGAAAAGAAACACAACTGCTTGGGAAAGGGCATGACACATCTGTGCTGTGTGGGATGAGGACAATCAGAGATTTGCGTATGTCCTGTTATCATACTCGGCCTTCCTGTCTGAAGTGCTGTGCAATGAGTGCTGCACTTCAGGCTGGCTAAAATGCATGGTGATTGGGGTTGAGTGCAGTGGGTAAGGGTCGTAGTTTGCAGGGCTGAGTGGTGAAACTACAAGTGTTGGCGGCAGCTGGTGGTGATAAGAACCCGGATGTTGGGGAAAGTGGGTTGGTAGTGACATGGGGGCACAAGGGAAAGAGTTTTTTGGGACAAGGGCTGTGGGGGGGGGGGAGGAAGAGGGGGAGGAGGCAGGAACAGCTGTACTCCGCCTGCATTGCTACGAGCACCTGTATCAAGTCCGCTTGGCGCTCCATGATGCTTAGCAGCTGCTCTGTGCTTTAGTGCCGGCGAGCTGCATTCTGCTGGCGAACCCTCCTTTCACTCTCCCGCCACTCCTGCACCTTTTGATTTTTATTAAGGGACTGCTGCATGACTTCATGCAGCATGTCATCTTTGCTTCTTCGCGGACACTTCCTGATACTTTGGAGTCTTTCGGTCATTGATAACAAGGATGGCTGGGATCTCAAGGTTGCATCTGTAAAGCCAAAATGCAACACTTCACAGAGGCAGCATTGTTCACACCAGACAGAGCACTGATTTGGCTGTACTTAAAGACAAATATAGTGTACACGGTATCAGAAATTGCCCATCCCAAAGTGAGTGCATATAACCCACAGGAGCCCCAAAATGGTGAGTAAGCACAGGGGCATTGTTTCACGGCCGTACTGTCCTCTGGGGTTCTGTGCCTTGGGGAGAGCCAAGAGCCCTATACTGAACACTGTTCCCATGTTTTCTACAGGGTGAGTTTGTCCTGGGAGATATCTCGCTATTGAGGGTGACCTGGGAGGCAAGGGAGGGTCTTCTGCTACAATGAGGCTTCTGCCCTGGCCCATATGCAGCTTGCCTGCGGGCAGCAATGGTCCCCCCCCGACCATCACAGCATAGTGACACTGACATGTTAGTCTTACTGGGACAAGGAGCACAGTAGCTCTGCCAAGGAACCTGCGCAAGCGGATTGCCCAGCTTCTGCATGAGACCTTTGAAGAGATCACTGAGGCCGATTACTGCAATGTGAGAGAGCACATCAATGCCCTATTCCGCATCTAGGCATGCATGCAGCCCTAACCCTCCTCACCCCAAGAGCCTGCACCGAACAACTTCCTTCCCAAAATAAAAGCCACTTACCGGGCACCTCTCTGATGTTTGTTCTTCCCAAAGCACTGTCCACTGTGACTGGCTACCTTCCTCCTGGCTTGAAAACAGCTCCTGGCTGCATACATCTAGGGATGCCAGACTGTGTCCCCCCTCCTCAGCACCCTCGCTCCTGCTTTCCTCCTGCTCCTGCCTTGTTGAACTAGGCTCTGAAGTCTTCGGGGTGGAGATGGGGTTGCCCCCAAGTATCGCGTCCAGCTCTTTGTAGAAACGGCAGGTCGTGGGGGCAGCCCTGGAGCGGCGGTTTGCCTCCCGCACTTTGTGATAGACATTCCACAGCTCCTTCACTTTAACCTTGCACTGCGGTGCGTCCCGGTCATGGCCCCTTTCCATCATGTCCCTTGATATCTGCCCAAAGGTATCGTAATTCCTATGGCTGGAGTGCAACTGGGACTGGACAGCTTCCTCCCCCCCAAACACTGATGAGGTCCAGCACCTCGCCATTGCTCCATACTGGGGATCGCCTGGCGCGTGGAGGCATGGTCACCTGGAAAGATGTACTGAGAGCACTCCACGCCTTGCTGAGCAAACAGGAAGGGGAATTTCAAAATTCCCAGAGAATTTAAAAGGCGGGTCTGATGGTTGGTCACCTGAGGGCAGGGCAGTAGAGTTCAAAGTGATGCCCAGAGTGGCTAGAACAGGCATTGTGGGACACTTCTGGAGGCTGATCAGAGCGCATTAATAGACCAGGGCATCCACACTAACACCGTGGCGCTCCAGCCGTGGCGCAGCAAGCGTTATGCTTCTCATGGAGGTGGATTACCAGGAGCAGTCTGGGTGCTCTACGTGCCTTGCCAGTGTGGACACATCAGGAGTTAGGGCGCCTGGGGCTGCTTTAATGCGCTCTAACTCGCAAATGTAGCCAAGCCCATAGTCCCACAAACTGCAAAGGTGACATGAAGACCCCTTGGCAAGGGATTTCATGTTCTTCGCAAACAACTCTCACTTCAGACCTGACAAACCCATTACACCAAACATGTCTTGTGGGATATTCCTCCATAAAGAGTAACATGTAAGGTATCTACAGAAAGCTCTAACTTGTCTAGATTAATAATCATTGTTTGATATATATGGGTAATATTTAAGGAATGATGTATTTATATAGAAAGTATGCTTTGTGGTAGAGTAAAAATAAAGATTAGTCACCAAATTTCTTCGTAATGGGCCATTCAGGGAATGGGGAGTTGTTGCCCCACCCTGTTTGGCTGGTGATGCAATATCAGACTCAATTGTTTAGTTTTGGGCAATACTAAGACTGAATAGGAAACCATCAGAGGTGATGACAAACAGTTGGAAGCACTTAAAGGTGAAAAAGAAACTTTACAAAAAGAGCAGGGTTCACTCTGTCTGTGAAAAAGAAATTAAACGCTGTTTTCAGTATAACAGAGTTGGGGGGGGGGGGGGTAGATACTCTGCATCCATTCACTGAGAAAAACCCTTAAGGAGAAGGGGCATTCATGATTGCTTGGGTCCTGAGTCATCTGAAACCAGCCAACTTCCCAAAAGACTGAACTTTTTGGGGAAAATCTGCTTTATTAGATAGGAAAGGTAGCTATTGATAAGTGTAGACCCACATTGGCATTTTATTTTGTATTGTAACCAGTTGTTTCTACCACTTTCTCTTGATTTTAGTTAAATCTTTATTCTTTATTAAATATACCTACTTCAGTTTTATCATAAATGCTTAGAAGTGCTGTGAGGTTTACAGGAATGGTGGTTTAAAGTAAAACTGGTAAACTGGGGTACACTGCACATTTGACTGCAGAGTATCTGGGAGTAGTCAGTGCTAGGAGCTGGATATCACAGGGGAACGAATCAAAGGAACTCAAGGATTGGGGTGCACCTATTGTTAACCTACAAGGCAAAGTTAGGGCTGATGTAGCCCAGAGGAGAATGCTTCAGTGTCTGAAAGACTGGTGGTGCCAGGGAGCTGACAACCAGCTACCACAAGAAAGACTTCTCCTCCCTGGAGGAAGTGGTTAACAAATCTTTGCTACCCTAAGAACCATCACATGTTCCCAGAACAGAAAGATGTACTTGAGCTC
Organism: Trachemys scripta elegans; assembly: GCF_013100865.1. Lineage (NCBI taxonomy): Eukaryota > Metazoa > Chordata > Testudines > Emydidae > Trachemys > Trachemys scripta. The sequence continues at coordinate 76,264,482 of NC_048303.1, forward strand.
CTACAGCTTCCCACAATGAAGCATGTTTTTTTTTTACTATAGGTTTGCCTTAATGTATCAGGCATTATCTGGTCTGAAAGATGATAGGCTGGACAAATGCACAGCCAGTGCAGAAGCCTTGTATAGCCTTTCCATATGGGACCATTGAGTCTATATTTCATACTTGCAATGCAAGCTGGCACAGATTGGCCTTTTAAATATTTCTTTGTCATATAACTTGTGTCAGTTGCTTAATGAAGGTACCAGCCTCTGATTCCAATTTTCCAGGAGTAATCTCTGGAAAGACATAAAGTGGGAACAGGGAGTGCTACTGTTCTGTGATCAATGAAATAGCATGCTCCTGGCATTTCCCATTAGAGAGCTACTTCTCTCTCCCCCTCTTCCCCCCCAGTATTTTGGGAGTGAGAAAAGAACAGCTGTTCATGGAGCCAGATTTTGTTTTAAATATTGGGTCAGGTTCACACAGGGTCTGTTTTTGCAATGGAATCCGAGCAGCAGACAGCCTCCCAAGTGGGGAATGGTGGTGATGCTAGTTGCCAACAACTTTCCTGCTCCTGAGGAGAATGTTGTGGCTTATAACAGCATGTCTCATTTGAAAATGAGACTTAGGCTTCTAAGTCACTTATGTGCTTTTGAAAACTTTATCCAGAGTGTCCAATATTAGATAATCTTTCTTAAATATTTTTTACAGGTGCACTATGCTCCATTGCAATAGCCTCCCTCATGGACCTGCAGGGTCCTAGAGCCCAAGCTCCAGCCTGAGCCTGGAAGTCTACACAGTATTGAAACAGCCCCACACTCTGAGCTCCGCCAGCCTGAGTGGGCTAGCACAGGCCAGCTACAGGTGTCTAGTTGTTGTGTAGACATACCCTAACAGTAAACTGGCCAGCCCATCTGTTCCTCATTAAAGCCTTGATGGGGGCCTGATAGGAGGCAACTGGTCTCTATAAAGAGCCAGAGGGGAACAGGAAACCACTAAAAGGGTTGGGCTAGCCTAGACAGTAGCGGGTGCGGGAAATGAATGGGTTTTTTGTTTTTGAGGGAGATGAAGGATTTTCTGAACCCAAATGAAGTCACTTTGGAAACTGAAGAGTCTATTGGTGAGAGAATGGATGCAAAGGGGTGGGAAAAGAAGCAGATGATATCAGCAGAAAAGCAAAGCTAAAGAAGGATATATTGGGTAACAGGGAACAAGATAGGGACAAAGCAGCTCAAAATGCTGTAAGAAATGAAAGGATTGACACCATTTCCCTTGACTAAATAGAATTCAAAAGCCAAGTACAAAAATTTTAAAAAAGGAATGATAAAAAATTGGATTAATGGAAAAAGGAAAACTTTTTTTTGAACTGTGCCTGAGAGTTTTGGATAACTTACTTCAGGGCCTGGATAGAATTAATTAGTGCTTTGTTTAGAGTAGTAACTGGCCATTGTGGCTTAAACAAAAAATTATTTTTGAATAAATAGACAAAGATGGACAATGTGCTCTCAATAAAGTGGAAGAAACAACTGATCATTTCTTATGGGTATGTAAGGGCTTTGATAAAGAAAGGGAAAACTTTTTGAAGAATTAAAATGTCTTAAAGTAACAAGTTATTGTTATTTAGTAAAAACATCAGGGAAATGGGATATTTATCAAAAAGACATTATGTTACCTGAAAGACACAGGGCAGAGCTAGAGAATATAAACTGCTAAATATTGAGGAATTATAGTTGGTGGCAGCTATGGACTATTAAATCAAGTCTACTTCACCATAAAAAAGAAAGAAGCTGTAGAGAGTTAGAAGGTTCCTGTTGTATTCCAGAAAGCAGAAATTTGCAGGAGAGCCTGAGACTTCAGGAACCAAATGACGCCAGTCAGGTATGGCTAGAAGTAGCCTGCCAAACATAACGAAGAACCAGAATGAAGCTGGAAGGTTTGGCTCAGCTCCTGGAAAAAGGGAGAAGCTCCAGGACTCTGTGTCAGACACCAAGGGAAAAGGACTGCAGGTGGGAAGGCCTGGGAGTAGTCTGGGGGGAGAAAGTTCTCTGTGGAGGGCAAGAGAGGAAAAGGCCTCCCAGGACTGAGTGTTTCTATATAAATAAATTAGGCCCAGAAGTGGAATGTCTTAAGGAGTGGTGGAGTTTATTTAAGGATCCCTGAAGAGGGTAAACAAAGGCAGGGTGTTTGCAGTGTCCCCTCTAGCTACCAGGGAGTACTCTGTGTGTGTGTCTGTGTGTGTGTGTGTGTGTGTGTGTGTGCGTGCGCGCGCTTGGGAGGCTGTTGCCCTGCCACAATCCCTGCATCCCCTGGTGCAGCTACTCACATCATGAACAGCAGCAGAATAGGAAGAGAAGCAGGCTCTTCAGAGTTGCAATTAGGAGGGATGGAACACGATGGGATGGAGCCTTGCCTCTACCATTCAGTATGCCTAGCCACATAGCTGCACCAGAGTGTCAGGCGGAGTATGTTGTGCCAGCTAGAAATCTGGCGCAATTTATTCTCTTCCTGAGCAGCAGGGGAGCAGAGTCACAATCTCCCTCCTGGGCTGCCTTGGGGACAGTGCAACAATGTCCATCTATCCCCTCCCCTTTCCCCCCTCTCCCCCAAGCGGATCATTATCTCACAATCTAGTCCTTAGTTGCAATCTAGATATATGTGGATTTGAGGTTCAGAATAGAAAACTCTTGCTCTGTGGCTTGGAAATTATGACCAGTAGTAGGTATAGGGTAATCTCCAAAAACTCGGTCCAGTTCCAGGCTGCTATGCTTTCGTTTTTGAACATGAGATAGCATAATATGGGCTTTTCCAACTGTCTTGTTGTTTCAGACTGCAGCAAGAAATGTCAAGACGTTGAAACTCACATGATTGTGTCCAAGTAACCAACTGAAAATGTGGCAATGAAATGATTAATTGCATACAGGCTGCTTTCAGGAGCACATGCAATGATACAGCACTGGAGCTGAGCATTCTTCTCTAGCTTCTTCCTCTGTTGCTATATGTACTGTGATGCTTTGTATTCATCTGGGTCATTGTTAAAGCTGGTCTAAACACTTCTAATTACATATTTTTCCTGTCAGAAAATGGGATTTTATTCAAATCAGAATTTTCCATGGGAAAAGATTAATTTCAGCAGAATTTTCCATTGGTAAAATCAAAACAAAATATCTTTTGACAATCTGTGTCCACTTGAGTTGATGCAGTGCTTCATGGGAGTTGTAGTTCTGGTCCCTCATGCCCCCATTCTTCTCTTTAGACCTTGCTTCCCCATTATACTATGTCTTCCATGATACAGCACATGCTCCCTTGGCTCAACTGCTGCAATGCTTATGAGAGGAAAATAAATGTTGAAATATTGGACCTTTCCCCCAACAGTTCTAATCACTGTCACATGTTTCAAAGAACAGGATAACTGAGAGGGGCTGAGACCCTTGGCAAGTTGAAAGCTATGTAGTGAGCTGGAACCTCCCCACCAGAGAGCTCACTAGGGAGGTAATCTCTCAATCTGCACCCACAACACACAAGTCGGTACATGATTTCCAGATAGAGATGTTTCTACTACTGTGATCAGTAGTAAGAGAGTAAACAATGTTGACATGTAGACTGTTAATCCTGAAGACTAATAATTACACTGCAGCTCACAAGTTTCTTAGAGCTATTGTCTGCAGAGAGAAAGAATAGCTCTAAAACACTGCATCAGTTCACATTCAAAGGGTATTGGTGCAACCACAGGGCCTAGAAACTTAATTGGTCTTACTCATTTTCTTCAGAATTTAAGCTTCCAGTATCAGAAGTGGCAGAATGCTGTAGCAGTGAATATCAATTCAGAATGATCCTCTGCATTGGTTGCATAACGTAAGAATAGACCCTGCTGCTGCTAGAATCTTGGTCAGGCCTGTTCAACCTCAAGTGGTTGCTAGGAGATAAGAAACTCCCATAAGATTCTAAAACAGAGACCAAGTTGAGAGAAAAGCTGATGTGTTCACAGGGGAGAAGCCAGCTGCCTATTTATTTTTTGTCATTGCAATGTGAAACCAACCGTGGGCCTGGCAGTTACAATGGGGACAGGATCCATCTGTAACAGCAGATCAGTACCAAGGAAACAAGCATGAGTCTGGGAGCAAGAGGAGGTGAGATTTAAAAGGTCACAATGAAATAACAATAGCATCTCCTCCCTCCAGTTGGAGGTGTTCCCCTGAATGCAGCATTGTAACAAGCTATTGTATACAATGCCTGACCAGAAAAAAATCACTATGCTGCAATCAAGGGTCTTTTTGTTGTTCCCAGGTACAGAAGACCGGAGAGGTGGAAAGGGCATCCTCAAACATCCTATGTTATGTAAAACTAAGCATTCCAGACAATGTGCCCTTTTTCACACAATGGGGTTCTATTAAACAAAACAATGCATGAACACTCCATCAGGAATAAATACCATCTGGGCACTTATGAAATTATATTTCAAAGTACCCAGCTGTTTCACATATGTTTAAAAATAATTAAAACAAAACAAATAAACTTTCCCTCTTCTGCACAATTGCGATAGTGGAACAATCTATTAGATATTTCATAGCCTGAAACATTTCTTTCCCTCTTCTCTTTCCCCCGCACCCCCAAAAAAGCTGACAATGTTCATCAAGTTGAGGTGGTCCTGACCCAAAACTCACCAAAAAGTCTTCCTGTAATGCTAAAGGGTTTTGGATCAAGTTCTGGTGATATTATAGCTCAAGGGTGGCCAACCTGTGGTTTCAGAGCCCCATGCGGCTCTTCAGAAGTTAATATGCAGCTCCTTATATAGGCACTGACCCCAGGGCTGGAGCTACAGTCGCCAACTTTCCAATGTGCTAGGGGGTGCTTACTGCTCAACCCCTGGTTCTGCCACAGGACCTGCCCCCCACTCCACCCCTTCCCGCCCCCTCCCCTGAGCCTGCTGTGCCCTCACTCCTCCCCCTCCCCTCCCCCAGAGCCTCCTGCATGCCACAAAACAGCTGATCGGGGGTTGCGGGGAGGGAGGGGGAGGCACTGATCGGCAGGGCTGCCAGTGGGTGGGAGGTGCTGGGAGCGGGACGGGGGAGCTGATAGGGGGGGAGGGGGACATATTACTATGGCTCTTTGGCAGGGTACATTGGTAAATTCTGGCTCCTGCTCAGGCTCAGGTTGGCCACTCCTGTTATAGCTGAACAGCTCTGGATATTAAAAGGGCAGTATAATCAAGTTAAACATTAAAGTAAATATATAAAATTTCTTACTGTTTATAATAACTCCTTGGAAAGTGGAAGCTGAAATCTATCTATTTTGCCTCTTTATTTAATCGCCTCCTGCACAACAAAGGTATCGCTTAGTTCATGGTTGCTTATTGCTAGTGGGCTGTTTGCTTGTTTTTAGGAAAAAAGATAAAACTCTTGTTATAAAAGAAAAAAAGTATGGACTTTGTAAACAGATATCAATTGCAAAAGACAATTCCTTCATTTGTTAATAGTACAATGCAGAATCAGGGAATAGAAGTAAATTACCCACAGAATTGTGGAAAAGCATCATTTTAAGCCCATAGGTAAAAAACAAACCTTCAACATTTTTGATTAATCCCCTCTACTCTTTTATTTTGCTTCAGGGATTACAGAAAATCACGTTTTATATAAATCCCACAGCACATTGTCATCTGTGTGTACTGAGTTACTGTGACTGAGATCAAGACCTTTCAGTCTTATTCAGTCACCTTCAAATCACTGTGGACAGTGTTTCCTTTCTTAGAATTACAAGAAGGAATGAATACTAAGTAGGACATAGACTATAGCTCTCCTCAGAGTTAGTTATACGTGCAGTACCTGAACATCTTTTGGACTGCCAAGCAACTGTGACTTCATGAGACTTTCTTCAGTCACTTATAACCTTCCTCTTGGTTTAAGAACACAGTATTAGAAAATTTGGATGTGAAGAGAAGTGAAGACTTCATTCTCCTAATAATCAGCTGTTGGACCTTTTGATTAGATAGTTTTGCTATCACGCAAGTGACCCTTATTTTAGGAATTTTAAAATCTCCATGGACAAAAGGCATCTCTGACCCCTCTCCAAATACCTAGTAGTGTGCTTGGAAGGCAGTCTGGTTAGGCTTTCCCCCTTCTGTTACTGCAGCCATTTCACAGTCCAGAGAACTATTCCCAGCTGTTAGAGTTGGAGCAATTAAGAGAGAATGTATTTACTTAGAACAGAAAATAACTTGAAACAGGTTTTACACAATACAAATATTAAAAAAAGGGGGGGGGCATTTGGGTGAACCTATAGTGGAAAACAAAACAAAAAAACCCTTAGGATGAACCATAACTGTTAGGTTTCAGAGTAGCAGCCGTGTTAGTCTGTATCCGCAAAAAGAAGAACAGGAGTACTTGTGGCACCTTAGAGACTAAGAAGTGGGCTGTAGTCCACGAAAGCTTATGCTCTAATAAATTTGTTAGTCTCTAAGGTGCCACAAGTACTCCTGTTCTTTTTTCATAACTGTTAGTTCTTTCTTTATCCATAATCCTAACTTTTTGGGTACACTTATCCTTCCCTTGGACAAGATCTTTTATGATACTGCCCCAGTAGAAAAACCTGTTAAACACACAGTTAGATTTACCTTTCACTCAGGACACCGTGCCCTTGTAATCTAGGTACTGAGCCCTTCAGTAAACTCACCATAGGAGGTAGAAACTTTTCTTCAGCTCTCAGCAAAGGCTGCTTCCAGATTTATACTTGAAATGAGATCCAGCTGTCTGTGAACCACTCTGAAAAGCTGAGCAGTTGGAGCTGGGCGCTGGACAGGCTATTTTTAAAAAAAAAAAACTCTATTCTTTTCCATTTTTTTTTAAAATAAGATGAAGGCGTTTTTGTTTGTTCATTTTACTGAGTTTCTAGAGTTGTTTGCGTACCTCTGCTGGGTGAAAGTGACTAACAGCAACACAATAGAAATGTAACTTTCAGTCCTAGAATATGCTCTTGTCTCAAGCTTTCTGGAAAGCTATTCCACAGAGCCTTATCAACTACATGTACAACTTTCATCCATCATTCTTTAATTTCCTTCTAAAAGTCCAGAAACTGACTTTGGGAGGAAGTTCCATTTCTTGTTTATGGAATTAATTCATGTATATTATGACTATGGTAATATTTTATCATATTTGGAACCATATTTGAAAAGGTAAATTCTTATTTTATTTTAGCTCTGCTTCTGGTTATTGTGAGCTGGGAAGTCCAGACAGGAGCAAAACCAGGGCAAGGAATGAAGTTTACACTTTCCTGGTGTCTTTGTGTTCTGAGTATGAATGGAAATCTTCCTTGGTCATTTCAATTTAACCCTTGAGCATTGTCAAATACAATACATAAACAGGCAGCCAAATCTTGCAATCCTAATTTAGGCAAATCTTGCCTGAATAAAGATAGCAGGATTTTATATATAAACTGCAAGTCCAAAATTAGGGCTGGATTCTGCTCCTATCAAACTCAGTGGGAACAGAATCAGGCCCATATAAATTAAAATGCTGACTTTTGTAACAAGCTGCTGTTAGAAGAAAATGAGGAGGGGGTAGGGAACAAGAAACACAAAGTTAACCAACGTAGAGAGGTAAACACGTGTGATTTTCATTATCAGTTGGTTGAGACTGGGTGAGTTTCTTGGTTCACATTTCTCAGTCTCTCTTCAGGCTTTAGCAAAACATCAAAGACGCTATTGTTTATGTTTATTTGTGATTCTATAGCTGCCGAAAGGCACTCTGACAGCTCTCTGCAGTAATTTCTGTTGCCATACTTATTTACAAGCTGCATGAATTTTTTTAACCTTAACTATGGGACACCTGGCCAGTAGTTAAATTTCAGGGCCAGTCTGGTGGAAAGCTTAATGCACCAATCAATGCTTTGTCCTTTCCATTGTCTCTGGCAGCCAAATAGCCCAAGCACAAAATTAAAATGACACCAACTTAATCATAGAATTTACAGTCTTTACCCAGAATTCATAAGAACATAAGACCAAAGGTCCATCTAGCCCAGTATCCTGTCTACTGACAGTGGCCAATGCCAGGTGCCCCAGAAGGAGTGAACCTAACAGGCAACGATCAAGTGATCTCTCTCCTGCCATCCATCTCCACCCTCTGACAAACAGAGTCTAGGGACACCATTCCTTACCCATTGTGGCTAATAGCCATTAATGGACTTAACCTCCATGAATTTATCCAGTTCTCTTTTAAACGCTGTTATAGTCCTAGCCTTCACAACCTCCTCAGGTAAGGAGTTCCACAAGTTGACTGTGCGCTGTGTGAAGAAGAACTTCCTTTTATTTGTTTTAAACCTGTTGCCTATTAATTTCATTTGGTGACCCCTAGTTCTTGTATTATGGGAATAAGTAAATAACTCTTCCTTATCTACTTTCTCCACATCACTCATAATTTTATACACCTCTGTCATATCCCCACTTAGTCTCCTCTTTTCCAAGCTGAAAAATCCTAGCCTTTTTAATCTCTCCTCATATGGGACTCTCTCCAAACCACTAATCATTTTAGTTGCCCTTCTCTGAACTTTTTCTAGTGCCAGTATATCTTTTTTGAGATGAGGAGACCACATCTGTATGCAGTATTCAAGATGTGGGCGTACCATCAATTTATATAAGGACAATAATATATTCTCCATTTTATTCTCTATCCCCTTTTTAATGACTCCTAACATCCTGTTTGCTTTTTTGACCGCCTCTGCACACTGCATGGACATCTTCAGAGAACTATCCACGATGACTCCAAGATCTTTTTCCTGATTCATTGTAGCTAAATTAGCCCCCATCATATTGTATGTATAGTTGGGGTTATTTTATCCAATGTGCATTACTTTACATTTATCCACATTACATTTCATTTGCCATTTTGTTGCCCAATCACTTAGTTTTGTGAGATCTTTTTGAAGTTCTTCACAGTCTGCTTTGATCTTAACTATCTTGAGCAGTTTAGTACGCTTAGCTTAGTACAATTAGCTTCCTGGAGTTTGGCTTGTGATCCAAATCCCTTTTTACAATTCACCTTGTGATGAGAGCTAATTTTTCAAAAGAGCTCAGATTCCAGTGGGCTGAGCTCTTTTGAAAATCTGGCCACTTTCTTTGGTGCCCAAAAGAGAGGTGAGCTCTTTTTGAAAATCTAGTCCCAGTTGTGGGGGCTGAGTCTTTCTGAGAATTCCAGCTGATGAACTTTGAAGCATTATTCATGAGTAGGGTGACCATATGTCCTATTTTTAAAGGGACAGTCCTGGTTTTGGGGACTTTTTCTTATATAGGCACCTATTGGCCCCCCACCCCATCCCAGTTGCTATCTGGTAACCCTATTCATTAGGGAAATTGTTGGTGACTCACTGGAAGCTCAGCTTTAGATGCTCTCTGGTTCAATTCTGGGGTTCCTACTTCCATCCATCCAGCTCACCTGGTCCTCTACCTGTGTAATTTCAATATATGAAAGGGAGTGTTTGTACCTCCTCAGTCACATGCAATGTGCACCTCTAGTTCTAAACATAACCTGAAATTTTTTGCAATAGCTGAAGCAGCACTTTTAAGGCTAGTGTCAGTTTATAAATCACATTCTTAATTTTTCTCCCAGGTAAAATTACTGATAGCTCTATAAAATTCACATATTTGTAATTTTCCATTTCTTGTCTTCACCTGCCAAAGTGGATTGAAGGGATATGCTGAAGCATTAGTACTTTATACTCACGTACACCATCATAGCAACATCATTACACCTGTGCACTGCTCTGGAAGCCACATGCAGTCTCCCCCCTTTGCTCCAATGGAATCAGGTTTAAGGAGAGTACAGAAACTTTTGGTGGGAGGATATCCCTGAGGAATTTAACTCCTTCTAGATGTGATGTCAGGAGGGGACGTGGGGAGGGATGCCACGCTGCTCCTGACACTCTGGATAGTAACAGGGTGTTAATTCTCTGTGACTGGAGCAGAACAGTCTAGAATTTGCCTGTTGGTGCAAGAGCTGGGTGGCTGTCTAATTACTTGTGCTAACTTCAACACTGACTCTTTAAGGACATGCTGGTTCAAACGTGGGGAGTTCTAGGGAAGGTAGATTAGCAGGTGCTTACTTAGATCCATTCCTCTTCTGCTGAATGTTCCCTACAATGTGTTCTCTTTCAAATACTTGCCTAAAAGTAGCAGTAGTCATTTTATTTGAACTTTTGCAAATACTGCATATACAAGACAGGTGTGTTAATATTTAACAGCAAACAGCTTGTGAATATTCAGATATTAAATTTTAACCCAATGTGTCTTCAGTCGCCACCTTTAATTTGGTAATGACTTCTCAAGGTTCACTTTACATAGTTTAGAAAAAGCTTATCCAATATTCCTGCACTAGCCAATCTATTGTAAAATTCAGGCGAAGTCCACTTCTTTGAAGTTTCAACAGTCTCTTAAAATTTGTCTACCTCTCACCTTTATTGGAGTTACTTTACACCAGGAAGGAATTCGTCCCACTCTGCTTGCTCCAAAAATAGTTCTGCAGTGTTAGGCAGAGACTACAGGAGTTACTTCAGGTTTTGCAAATTTGTATCAAATATGAGAGAGCCAGTCATATTCTTCAAAGAAGAGGTTTTGATCTGAAATTTGCTCATTGTAGTTATTTGGTTATTGCAAGTATATTGGACACTCTTTTAATTTTATAGGCTGGACCTAGGGAGGTCAGATACCAAATTAAAACTGGTGACTGATGGCACCTTGGCTTGAAATTTAATATTTGAGAAATTATTAATCCAATAAGGCTACAAAGGGGAGGAATTTTGACCACTGTTGCATATATTAGCCAAAGATCTGTTTGTTTAAATATACTTTTACAAATTTTGCCAGATGGTTTAAAAAGAAAGGGAGTCTGCCATGTAAGCAAAGGGAATTATTTACAAAGGATTAACTGGTATTTGCTGTCCTTCAGGCCTAGTGGTTACTTTCTCTAAAGAATGAAAGTAAGTAAAGATGCTCACTCTGGGCAGACAAACAGTGGGTATGGTGCTCAGTTTCTGAAGATAAGTCCTCTCACTTATAACTATGTAAGACTACTCTAACTCCATTGTCTTCAGTATACTACCATAACTCTTGATTTACAACAACGTGAGTGGAAAATCAGATCCAGTGGGCTGTCTTACGTCAGCTGTTATGAAGGAGATAAGATTCATGGTAACCTGGTTTAGTGTCACTCATTGGGAACTTCTGAAAAGTCTCTTGTCTTGATACCCCAGATGTGTAAATTGAAACACTCGAGAACATTAGTATCTGGCTGTCTCCCCTACAGCATCTTCTCCTCTTTCACGTTTCACAAATGAATGTGCTCTCCTTCGGAGAGCTGCTGCATATATTCCACATGTTCTTATTTGAAATAAAGTAACATTCTGCCTTGTAAATGGTCTGTGTAAATGAATTGTTCTCATGGGGAAAAGGTCAGATTGGACAGCTGTGATAACCACACCTTCGAAGGTTGTGGGAACTCTGACTTTTAAAGAAACAGTAATTATTATTACTGAACTTTTTGTGCAAGACCCTCACCTGGTGTAAACCAACATAGTTCTGTTGATTTGAAGTGAGTTATGTTAATCTATATCATCTGAGAATCTGGTCCTTAATTTTCTGCATGGTGTCTCTTTTAAAAGATAAATCAACTGTTAAGATAGTGTAAACACACACAATTACTTTATGATGCATATAATTTAGTTCCTTTCATTGTTTTTAAGATCATTAGATCCTTTCTTCTAATCATTCCAACTCCTGTCTTCTCCCATATAATATGCAGAGGGACACAAGTTAGTTAAAAACTTACATGGTGTTTTGATCTTTTGAGGCTGTATTCTCTTCTCACTTCCTGAGGTTTTGCTCTACTCCTTTCTGTGCAGTCAGAGGGGTGGTGATACAGTTGGCTCCATGCACTAATGATTTGATGGAAGACTCTAAAAGCAAGACATTAATACCTATGGATGAATTATCATCCTCACTTCCATTATCTAGGCACAATGGAATGTAACAAGTCATTAAGGTGGTGTCTCGTTTTATCTACATGCTGGAGAATATGTGACACATTTCACTTTTAGTTCCTTGGCACCAGGATTTTAAATGCAAATGCTGAACATGAAAACAAATCTTAGTTCAAAAAGAATAATAGAACCGCTCTGCTTTTATTGTGCTTTTGGTCATCTTTAACCTTTCCTTTCAAGTTATTTTTAATGTGTGAGAATTTTCCCTTTTTGTCTGTATTATAAAACTGAGTGTGCCGCTCAACTTTCTCCACAGGCAGTAAAATCTACTTTGATAGCTTAAGCATGGCAAAATAGATATATTCTATTCCTAGAGTAAAATGAATACAGACAAATTCATTAGAAGAGCTAAAATGTGAACAGTCTATGTATATCCTGCATTTGGGGACCTGAGAAATGGATGTTTTTAGGTGACCAAAAATTGATGCACAAGAATACTGAGAATGCAAAGTAAATGCTGGGATTCTATTTTTTCCCCAAAATAGAAAAAATGAAAAATGAAGTTTGTATGTTTATTCCTTCAGGATATCATGGGTCAGGGACTTCCTGGAGGATGGGGAAGAAAGGGAGTAAACATCTATCCCTAGCACAAAGCCTAATGTAGACTCCTTCTCCTTTCAGCTCAAACCTTTTCTGTCAGAGTAATAAAACAAAATATGGGAAAATGAATATATCAAAATATCTAACTTAAAAGTTGCTGTCTCTCGTTTTTCCATTCTTCCCTTCTATTCTCTCTTTCCTTCCATCCCACACTTTCACCTTCATATTGGGTTAGATTCTGTAAATCTTATTTATTTTTCATAAATTCTAGGTCCAAAAGGGACCCATATAATTATCTAGTCTGACCTTCTATATGATACAGGCCACTCAGTAGTTCCGGAGTCTGTTTAGCCGCGCTCATTCAGACAAGTCAGCCTATTGAGCTCCATGAGATTATTCATGTAAATGCTACTCTGGAGTAAATTTAATATTAATTTATGTAAATGGCATCTAGATTCCATGGTGATAGCCATATTAGAAATGCATGTAAATATATGTATGAGAATGGGGTACATAAAACAACACTTCAGGTGAGCTCCTCTCTCTTTCGCTCGCTCCCTCTCTACCTGGAACACTAGGCGTCAATTATGGAATGCTACTTCTGATTCAGACCAATAGAGAGATTTCTAAACCCAAATCAAAAATCTAAATATCCCACTTTGGGGAAGAATACTGTGACTGGTCCTGATTTCTATAACCTCAGATTCAAACAGCCATGAATTTAGAAGATCAGATCAAATTCCAAACTCTGCAGCTTAGGCCTATCTCTCCTTTTAAAAATACAAAATTGAGAACTGCCTGGCTGCTTTTGAGACATTAAAGGCACTGGATAGGCCAACATAAAGACTATTGCTTTTGATCTGGTTGCTTTGAAGTGTATGTGTCTGGCATTCAGAGACAGGTAACTGGTAATGGGAGTACTTACATATATTCATTTCAGAGTTTCATCTACTTAACTGACAGAGTCTAACCCTGAGTGCCTTTTCTGTCAGGTGCAGACCATCCCCAACCTCCATGGATTTTAGATGGAGTCAAATGTAGATAGCTCCATGAAGGTTAAAACTAAGAATCCTAAATAGCCTCCTCTTCAAAAGCAGGAAGCAAAATGATAATTAGTTCAGCAGTTCAAATTAGACTGTGGAATAGTAAATAGTCTTCAGTATAATAGGTAACTGTTCTTCAGACCAAAGTCCATATTAATACCACAGAATAAGTAAACATGAACAGGAAAAAAATAAAAATCCTTTTACAACAACCAGATATAAATATCTAGAGAGTCTGGCCAAATAACCCAAGGGTTATGTTTTATTTACCAAAATAACATAAGGTTTTATAGACAAATAATCCCAGAAAGTCACCATATATTTATAAAATGCCACTAACGATATTTTCTCAAGCAACAATTCAAACTATGCTCCAGTTTATAGTGCTCTGGACGTCAGCTATTAGTGGACTTTCCATTACAGCAAAATTAAATTTTCCTCAAATTAAATTGTTTAGAGTTTGCAACTTTCTTACTGAATTATTTTAAAAATAGCATATATATGCAGAAAAAATATTAAATACAAACCCTAAATAATATACAGATAACAAAAGATGGGTAAAGAAAAATGTAAATCTTATTGCCATGGTCCAAAGCCAAATGATGATAAATGGAAGACACCCATTGACTTAATGGGCTTTAGATCAGGCCCATGATGTTCATTATTTGAAATTCTAAAGTGGTATGCTGCAACAGAAATAATTTATTAATGCATATAGTGACTGAGAACCTAAAAGTCCTGTGATTGTTCCAATTTCCCTAACCAGGCATATGCTGACATTGGAGCAGAAAACCAATTATTGCTGTCATGCCTTCTTTAAAGAGACATGGATCCTACAAATGACTATGCATGTGCTTAACTTCCTGCATGTGTGTGCATTAAAGCCAATGGAACTACTCACATACATAATGTTAAGCACATATGTGTTTGCAGAATTGGATCTAAGTGTTCTATCCTGCCTAAATCCACTGCACAGAACCCTTGCATCCTGGGCTGCAGAGTCACGGAGACAGTGCATTCTCTTGTTCTTGGTAGCAGTTAAGCAGTACCTGTTTCTGTATTATACACCTGTCCAAGCCTGGTGTCTTCCCAAAGGTGGAGTAACACACTGTCCACCTGAAATACCTTTAATCAGGCTTGGGGGAATGACATTGCCCAACACAGCAAACACAGGAGATGGGTCAATCCCAGGGTGACTGAAGTTCCGCTTCCATACTATCTATTTTAGTTTGGTTGTAGAGAGAAGTCCCTACAAGTTTGTCAATTGAATAATTGCTTTCCTCTGGTGGCCAAGTCAGACAACCCACCTCTTTTGCTAGGAGGAACTAGAGACCTCTATTTTTAATTAAGCATCTATCCATAACATGCCCATCATTGTAGTACCTGGCTGCGTCAGCCAAGGAAGAAACTTTAAAGGGATGGCATGTCTTCAAACAGATCCTTTCAGTGCTTCCACACTCAGCCAGAATTTGACTCTTAACAGAATTCTTTAATAATAAGTATAATGTGGATTTAAAAAAGATTGTAGCAACTGAGAATCTGGCCAAAGAGCCATTGGTTTCAATAAAGCTATGCTGAGGTATACCAGCTGAGAATCTGGACCTATATGTATTGTGAAAGATGCTTTGTATAACTGATCTGGAAATGCATTTAATATTCCAGCTTCACATTTTTATGTAACTCTCCTTTATCTCCAATTACATAGATGTTCATTTTCAGTCCAATTTGCTAGGAACATTATGTCAACATTCTTTCATAAATTAAAAGGTAAGTCAGTAATTACTAGCAGAAACTAACAAGGGCAACAGAGGAGAAATGGATTGTTCAGTTGAGAGAATTCTGAGTGCCTCCTCTAAGCAATATGGGACTTGATCTTTCAGCCTTCAGCAATGTCTGATGCCTAATATATCTCAGATACTTCAAAGAGGTGGATCAACTAATTTTTAAAAATCCCAGTTCAGTGCATGAAAATCTAAATAGCTCAGCCATGTAGTTTGAAACATACAGTGTCTTAATTGACCTGGCAGGGTGATATTTTATGTTCAGCAAATGTAGTCCATTATTTCTTTGGAGTAAAGTGGGGGGTTTTTTTGTTAGTGTTAATGGCTGTTTATTATTCAGATTAGTCAATTGCCTCTCAAACTTCTCTTCAATAATCCAAACAGATTACACTCCTTAAATCTCTCACTATAAAGTAGGTTTTCCAGAACTTGAATTATTGCTCTTCTTCCTTTCCAATTTTTCAATATATTTTCCAAAGTGTAGACACCAGAACTGGACACAAAGTTCCACTAGTGGTCTTGCCAATATTACCTCCATCTTCCCATCTGATATTCTCCTGTTCATATATACACAAACATTGTGTTCCCCCTTTTGTGACAGCATTGCACTGGGGGTTTATTTCAGTTTATTATCCACCTTATCCCCAAGTCCTTTTCAGTTTTACAGGTACTGTCCCTTACCCTGGAAACATGGCTTACATTCTATGTTCTTAAATATCTACCTTGCATTTAGTTATATCAAAATACATAAAAAGAACAGGAGTACTTGTGGCACCTTAGAGACTAACAAATTTATTTGAGCATAAGCTTTCGTGGGCTACAGCCCACTTCTTTGGATGCATAGAATGGAACATATAGTGAGGAGATATATATACACATACAGAGAGCATGAAAAGGTGGGAGTTGTCTTACCAACTCTGAGAGGCCAATTAAGTAAGAGAAAAAACTTTTGAAGTGATAATCAAGATAGCCCAGTACAGACAGTTTGATAAGAAGTATGAGAATACTTACATGGGAAGATAGACTCAATGTTTGTAATGGCTCAGCCATTCCCAGTCTCTATTCAAGCCTAAGTTGATTGTATCTAGTTTGCATATCAATTGAAGTTCAGCAGTTTCTCGTTGGAATCTGTTTTTGAAGATTTTCTGTTGCAAAATTGCCACCCTCAGTCTGTTACTGAGAGACCAGACAGGTTAAAGTGTTCTCCTACTGGTTTTTGAATGTTATGATTCCTGATGTCAGATTTGTGTCCATTTATTCTTTTGCGTAGAGACTGTCCGGTTTGGCCAATGTACATGGCAGAGGGGCATTGCTGGCACATGATGGCATATATCACATTGGTAGATGTGCAGGTGAATGAACCCCTGATGGTATTGCTGATGTGATTAGGTCCTATGATGATGTCACTTGGATAGATATGTGGACAGAGTTGGCATCGGGCTTTGTTGCAAGGATAGGTTCCTGGGTCAGTGTTTTTGTTCAGTGGTGTGTGGTTGCTGGTGAGTATTTGCTTCAGGTTGGAGGGTTGTCTGTAAGCAAGGACAGATCTGTCTCCCAAGATCTGTGAGAATGAGGGATCATCTTTCAGGATAGGTTGTAGATCTTTGATGGTGTGCTGGAGAGGTTTTAGTTGGGGGCTGAAGGTGACAGCTAGTGGTGTTCTGTTATTTTTTTTGTTGGGCCTGTCTTTAGGAGGTGACTTCTGGGTACTCGTCTGGATCTGTCAATCTGTTTTTTCACTTCAGCAGGTGGGTATTGTAGTTTTAAGAATGCTTGATAGAGATCTTGTAGGTGCTTGTCTCTGTCTGAGGGTCTGGAGCAAATGCGGTTGTATCTTAGGCTTGGTCTACACTAAACCCCCAAATCGAACTAAGGTACGCAACTTCAGCTACGTGAATAACGTAGCTGAAGTCGACGTACCTTAGTTCGAACTTACCGCGGTCCAGACCCGGCAGGCAGGCTCCCCCGTCGACTCCGCGTACTCCTCGCGGCGAGCAGGATTACCGGAGTCGACGGGGAGCACTTCTGAGTTCGATTTATCCCGTCCAGACAAGACGCGATAAATCGAACCCAGAAGTTCGATTGCCTGCCGCCGAACCAGCGCGTAAGTATAGACAAGCCCTTAGAGCTTGGCTGTAGACAATGGATCGTGTGGTGTGTCCTGGATGGAAGTTGGAGGCATGTAGGTAAGTATAGTGGTCAGTAGGTTTCCGGTATAGGGTGGTATTTATGTGACTATCGCTTATCAGGACAGTAGTGTCCAGGAAATGGACTGCTTGTGTGGATTGATCTAGGCTGAGATTGAAGGTGGGATGGAAATTATTGAAATCACGGTGGAATTCCTCAAGGGCTTCTTTTCCCTGGGTCCACATGATGAAGATGTCATCAATGTAGCGCAAGTAGAGTAGGGGCGTTAGGGGACGAGAGATAAGGAAGCGTTGTTCTAAGTCAGCCATAAAAATGTTGGCATACTGTGGGGCTCAAATAAATTTGTTAGTCTCTAAGGTGCCACAAGTACTCCTGTTCTTTTTGCGGATACAGACTAACACGGCTGCTACTCTGAAACCTATCAAAATACATGTTGCTTTACGGGGTCCACTTTCTCAGGCAATCCTCATCTTTATGTGGTCATCTCCATTATTTACAATGCTACCAATTTTTTCTCATCTGCAAACTTTATTTTCTACCAGATCATTGATGAGATATTGAATTAGAGTTGGGCCAAGAACTCTTACCTGGTCCCTATGGATAGACTAAACCCAGTTCCCCAAAACCAGAGCAGATGAGTATAATCCAGCCAATTAAAGAAGGCTGGGCTGTTCCAGGGCCTATAAAGGGCTGGTAATGGGCAGTTGGGAGATGGACTGTGACAGGCTAGGGAAAGTCATACTGGAGTGAACAAGCTCCAGTGGTGAGTCCCTGGAGCAAGGAGTTACAGCTCAGAGAAACAGCCCTGGGGCTGCTGCTCCAGGAAGGGAGAAGAGCTGACTGAAACTGGGAATCTGCCAGGAACTGGAGTGCCAGAAATGGTGCCTCTGGAAATGGATCAGGTTGGCAAGGGCAGGTGACTGTCAGCAGGGAGAGTCAGATCACTCCTCTGCTGGAAACATGAGACAGTGACTGCCCCATCTCTTTGTGCCATAAGAAATGTGGGTGACTAAAGAGTTTCTGTGCATGAGTAACTGACACAGTGAATTGTGAATTGTAACTCCATCAACCAATCTCCCCACTCACTGTTAGTCAAAGAACTCTCCTATCTGCACCTTGAGTTCATAATATTTTTTATAAAGAATTTTTTTCATGGTTGAAACTTGATATAATTATTCATCTTAAGACTACTTTGGCAGTTTTCCAACATAAAATGGAATGCTCTTCATGGATGGCATTGTCTTGTCTAAATTTCAGCCCTGTTCCACCAAGTATTCCATAAAACAGCATTAGAAACACAAACAAGATAATGCAAGTTGTGGAAAATCTTAAATAAGGATGGATTTGATGTTTGTTCAGGTTGTATCAGAATAATCAGCTAGTACTGACAGATCAACAATCACTACAAGACCTATGAAAACATCCATTCCATCTCCCTGCTAATGAGGATTATTCTGTACAATGCATTTTCTAGTATTTTGAGCAGTCCTGTGCAATGGGGTTTCCAATCCTTGCCTTCATATTCCACTGCAGCTTAATGCACCCAGTGTCAGAATGATTTTCTTCTCCTTCATTGTGGATGAAAATCAAGCAGTTAGAGGTGCAAGTGATCAGCTTTGTACCTATGTTTCATTTTGCAGGCCCAAAAGGCACTTGTAAGGAGGGAGATCAGGCCTTGGAGTTGCACATTTTGGGGCTTATTTTTGTAATTTGTGATATCTAGATATACATTTCAACATGCAAGGAACATGTGCTGTAGCTGTGTTTATGTTAACTAATTACGCATCCTAATACACAGCATATGGATGTTTGTGTGATGTCATATCTAAGAACACTGAAATAAATGCACATATTTATTTCAATGTGTGATCACCGAAATAACAGTATGCAAAAGAGTCCTGACCCAAAGCCTATTGAAGTCAATAGAGAGACTTCTGTTAACTTCAATGGGCATTGGCTCAGGTACTAATTATGCACTCAGTCTCTTGAAATATTTCTGGCTGAACCTGAAAAGTGCTAGATAACTTGTGACCATTAATACATTTTGCAGCTGTGCAAGCGAAGCCCGTAACTTGCTCAGTGGCAAAATATGTGTTGACTTGAAGGGCAGAGTGCCAACAATAATTTATGGAGAATAAATCCATTCTTTAAGTGTGTATAAAATGATTGAAGGGTAGGCACATCATGGAATATTTTGCCTTCCTCTAAAGCACCAGTTAATGACCATTATTGGAGACGATATGTTGGATCTGTACAATATAATATGGCAAATCTTGTGTTCATAAAACCAAGGAAAATAAATACTAACAATTGTCAGTGCAAGGCTGTGGTTGAGATTTCACAGGCACTTGTCAGGAAATTCAAAGTTATGTTTCATACAGCAACCGTACATCAATTACCTAATATATACCATAATCAGCCTCGCTCTTTGCTCCAATGATTATATTGGAGCAACATCAGCATTAAAGTTATCACCAGGTACCATATTAGAAATGATATGTGCAAGAGTAAAGTTATGCTTTCTGTAAGGATTCCCTGAATTTCCTGAGTTTTGTGAATGTAAAATCAAAATGACAAAATTGCCTTAATGTAGGTTTTTGTTTACTCTCTGCAATTACCTCTACTATCAATGCCATTCTTCTGGCATGTGTTTCAGCACTGTACCAGGGTATGATTTGGGGTGAATTGTTAAATGTCTCTTTGTATCATCAGACAAGCATTATACAGCTGGCTACTGTATATATCACAATGACAACTGAGAAATTCCTAGGTGGTCACAGGTTTTGTTATGGAGCATTTCGTACCCAGGACTCATCAGTCTTAAAGCTTTTTGTAACTTCAGTTTGGAAATTTGAGAAGCTGAGTAGCAGTTGCCAGATGACTTTGTAATTAGATTTACTGACCCCTGGGTAAAAGCATTGGCTCTGAGAAGCTCGGACAGATAGCTGTGTCATATGGTTTGGAAAAAAGTAAATAAACATTGGTTGTAATGTCAAATCTAGCTTGTTTATAAATGAGTAGCTCTGCAAAATTCAGGTCCTGATATAAACTTTTCAACCTTTGTAGGTGTCTAGATCTTGGATTTAATTTGGACCCACCATTACACTGGGACTGAATTGAGTCAATTAAGGTTTTGTTCATCAGGGTTTGTGTTTCAACAGTTATTCATATAGCTTCTTTTAAAGAATTTGAGGCCATTTATCGACTCTTAAAACTTAGCGTTGAAAATCTCAACCTTTCAATGTATCTTCGTATTTTTGTCTAAATCCCTATCAAGTTATGAAAATCTGAACCCAAATGTCTACCCTAATTTCCCGAGTTTTCATGCAACCTTTATATTTAGATGGGAGATTTAAGAAAAGCAAACATTACAAAATAAACTTCTAACAGAAGAGCAAAACATGATCACACAGGTTTCTCAGATCATAATAAACAATATTAATACAGTAACTTATTCAAAAACCCTCTCCACATATGATACCATGCTTGCTCATACATTGTCCTCTTACATGAGTCAGGCATAAGGGATAGTTCCGAATACTTTTTTTCAGGGTGTTGGCAGTATACAATGTTTTTACATCCTTCACATTGCATGCTCAGTGTCAATATCTTCCCATATGATCAGCTAATTCTTTGTGGGTTTTAATGCATTGAAATATTTCAGAAGCTTTATTTTGAACTGTACTTTATAGTCAGTCATCTCAGGCTTTGAGCTCATTAGTTCTCCAAGGCTAAGTAGAATTGAACCTGGATGGGAGAGCAAAGTGCTCCTGGATGTGTTGCAGTGATTTAGTAGCATTCTTTCCTTTGACTCAGTGCTGATTGATTTAATTCTCCAGCATAAGGTTCCAACTAATTCTAGGTGTTAAAGATCTCACAGCACTTTTTGCAAATGGAGAGCTGTTGTCCCAGAGTCTTAAGGCTACGTCTACACTTGCAGAGATTTTGCACTGTCAGTTTAACCGATGATAGTGAACGGGTGA
Source organism: Trachemys scripta elegans (assembly GCF_013100865.1). Classification (NCBI taxonomy): domain Eukaryota; kingdom Metazoa; phylum Chordata; order Testudines; family Emydidae; genus Trachemys; species Trachemys scripta. The sequence continues at coordinate 76,285,975 of NC_048303.1, forward strand.
AAAAAAAGCGCTGGTTTGTGTATTCACTTACTTCCACAGGCATCAGAGAGTGTTTACATTTGCAGTACTTCCATCACCAATGAGAGCAGGACACTGAGGGCAGCTATCCCACAGTGCAGCTCTCTCCATTTTGATGATAGGTCTTGTAGGAAGGTGGGGGTGCTGATTGCGGGGCGTCCTGGGTCCCTGCACAGCCTCCTCTCCCCAAACACTGATAAGTCAGCATTTCTCCAAGCAGGGCATCCTTTGCTCTGTGGAGCAGGCATTGTCACCTGGCCAGATGATAAGTGAGCACTTGCCAAGAATACAGGAAGGGGAGTTTCAAAGTTCCGTGGGCTTTAGAGGGGGAGGGTGGATGTCTGTTTACCTCACAGCAGAGCTGCTGACCAGAGTGGTCAGCAGGGTCGGCTTTAGGCTGATTCTGCCGATTCCCCGGAATCGGGCCCGCTCCCCCTGCCGAAGCCCGGCAAGCCCCGCGACCCCGCTCCCCCAGCCGGAGCGCCAGTCCAAGCCCAACAACCCCGTGGTCCTGCAACCCCGGCCAGAGCGCAGCAATCCGAAGTGCCACTGAAGACTAGGAGTGCCGCCTGGCAGGGCCGGCTTTAAGCCGATTCAGCCGATTCGGCTGAATTGGGCCCCGCGCCTAAGAGGGCCCCGCAGCTGTCCACTCCGCCCCCAGCTCACTTCCCCCTCCTCCCTTCCTCTGAATGCTCCACCCCCTGTTCCTCCCCCTCCCCTGCTTCCCGCGAATCAGATGTTCGCAGGAAGTCTGAAAAGGGGCAGGCGGCGGCAGCAACAGGTAAGAGGGGGCGCAAGGAGGGCTCCTGGGAGGCGCGGCGCGGCCCAGTCCGGCCCTGGCCGAGCGGCCCCGGCCCCGGCCCCGGCCCTGGCCGCTCTGGCTCCAGCCCGGCACGGGCCCCGGGGCACCGGCCCCGGCTGAGCATGCTGGCCCGGCCCCACGGCTCCGGCCCGGCCCTGGCGCCGGTCGAGCACCCCCGGCCCCGGCCAAGCGGCTCTGGCCCGGCTCGGGCCCCAGGGCACCAGCCCGGCCCCGGCCGAGCGGCTCTGGCTCCAGCCCGGCTCGGGCCCCGGGGCAGCAGCCCCAGTTCCGGCCGAGCACCCACAGCACGGCCCCACGGCTCCGGCCCAGGCCGAGCACCCCCGGCTCGGGCCCCGGGGCGCTGGCCCGGCCCCGGCCCGAACACCTCAGGCCCCGGCCCCGGCCCCAGCGGCTCTGGCTCAGGCCCCGGGGCGCCGGCCCCGGCCCCAGCCGAGCGGTGCCGGCCGAGCACCCCCGGCCCGGCTCGGGCTCCACAGCTCCAGCCCCGGCTGAGCACCCCCGGCCCGGCTCGGGCCCTGGGGCGCTGGCCCGAGTGGCCCCAGCCCGAGCCCCTCGGGCCCCGGCGGCTCTGGCTCGGGCCCGGGCCGAGCAACTCCGGCCTGGCCCTGGCCCCAGCGGCTCCGGCCTGGACCCAAACCCCGCGACCCCAGCCCGAGCGGGGTCCGATTCCTGGGGGCAGGGCTAGCCAGCGGCAAGCCCCACCCCCAGGAATCGGGCCCCGCTCTTGCTAAGACCGGCCCTGCCACCTGGTGAGTACAAGCCCCACGAATCGGGCCCCGCACTTGCTAAAGCCGGCCCTGATGGTCACCTAGGCACTGTGGGCTATCTTGAGGAGGCTAAAAGCTGTGTAAACAGGAAGAATGCATCTTCACTTGCATATCACCAGTATGAGCTGTATGTCTCTCGTGGAGGTGATTTTCTTTTTGCGGTGAAACTTCTGAATTTCACTGCAAAAAGTCATTGGCAAGTGTAGACGCTTCCATAGTTTTTGCATAAAAAAGGGACTTTTTCAACTTTTAATAGCAAGTGTAGACATGCCCTCATTTCAGTATGGGTGATTACACTTCACCTGCCTAAACCCCTATGTTGGTTTAGTTGGGAACTATATTTTCCCCCCTTTTTCTCCTATCCCTAAACTGTTATAAATAATTTTACTCTGTTTAGTCCAGAAGCACCTGCATTTCAATAGTGGGGAATGTATAATGATACCTTGTATGTAGTTTAATTTTATCATGAGTTTTGAGGCTTGCAAAAATCAATATGCTATTATCATTTAAGATAGAAACATGGGATACCGGACAAATGTCATATAGCAAAGAGCTTGAGGCTTTAGAACAATACCTGACAAAAATGGAAGAAAAAGCCAAAGTACTGGCACAAGAAGTAAAATGCTTACTTACATTGAAGTAAGTATCTGTGGGTCAGATTCACTACTGATGTAAATTGGTGAAACTCTATTGATTTCAGCTGAATTATGTCAAGCTCCATCAGCCGAGAATCTGGCCCTGTGCCTCCCCACAGGTGTTTATGTTTTAGGTTGGTGTATATGTAGTCAGAAATAATCATCTTTGTCTGAGTGAGTGGGTGTCTGATGCGTGTGAGATTTCCATAGTGAGGGGTTGGTTTTGATCAGACCAAGGCCTGCAGCAAAGCTAGTCTCCAGGCAATCTAACTAGTGCACCTGGTCTGTAGTAGACTGCCTGATTGGTTGGAAGGATCAGCAGACTGGCTTTTAAGCCCAGTAGCAGTTCAGTAACTACTCAAAGTATTTGTGCATGGCTGTGATAGTACCTACTCCTACCTTCCCTCACTCTAGGTAACCCAGCTGTGACTCCCAACGTCTTGGCTTCAGCTTTGGGCCTTGGCTCTGGCACCTGGCCAATGATTTCTTCTTTGACCCCTGTGCCTGATTGCCTATGCTCTGGTCACTGATGCTAATGCCTTGAGTATTCCCTTACCTCCCAGTCCCACACTCTGCTGTCCCTTCTGCCTACAGGGTCACTTTCTCCTTTCCTTAACTTCCCCTGCTCTGAGACTGTTTATTGGGTATCTCTATTTTCTTTGTTTTCTATTTGTTCATTTTTAATAGTGCTCTCACTCTTTTTTACACTTTTTTCCTCACTCTTTCTCTGCTCATCCCTTCCTTTCTCCCCCACGATCCTTTAGTGTACTCCCTTTTCTTAGCTCTTGCCCTATCTACCTCTTCCTCTCTGTCACACTCACTCTCTCTTTTGTTTCTCTTCCATTCCCTTCTCTCTGAAACAGGTTCCTTTTGTCCCCCTTTGGCCAGCTATAATATACTGCTTATCTTTGTTGCAGGGAGGGGAAGCACAGAAGCTAGTAGAGGCAAGGATAGTAGCCACCTTGTGCTGGTGCTGAGCTGCTTGTCAGCTTGCCATTCATAGCGCTACCTAGAGTCCTCCTTTAATTTCATGTGGTTCTGTAGCTATGAGGTGGCGGAGAGTTATTTCAAGGGCTCTTTGAGAGACCCTTTAGAATGGGAGTGCAGGACAGCACCATGTGACCACTATGGTAGTGGGGTAATACTTGAGGCACATATGTATTGCTTTTAAATTGTGTTGATTTTCCTGAAAAGTTGTACAGTTTAATGGAGAATAATTCTGCATGATAGCTTTTTTTAGCCATCATCTGGAATCTATGGTGGATTAGCCAATGGGCCCCGGGCCCAGGAACCTTGGCCAATTGGGGGACCCTGGAAAAATGGGCACCCCTGCACCCTGACCCACTCTGGCCACCCGGTGCTCCTGCAGGGGAGCAGGGTTGGGGCATGGGGTTTGCAAGCCCCCGCTCCATGGCTGGAGCACCAGGCAGGTAGAGTAAGCCCCCACGCTCTGACCCTACTCCCTGGCAGGAATGTGAGGTGGGGTAAGGCATTGTGCTCTAACCCCATTTCCCTGGTAAGAGCGGGGGGTGAGGGACACCACTTGCTCTGGCCCAGGGCCCCACAAACCCTAATGTAATGTAATGCCCCTGTATAAAATGTAATAGGGAATTATATCCCTGCTGTAGCTTTTGTGTAGCTCCATGTGACATTTTATGCAAAATATTGCTAACTAACTAATTTGTATATTTACAAATAATTTGCAGAACATCATAAACATCAGTTTATGGCCTAAGCAGTGACATGGTAACGTAAGGTGCTACGCAACTCTCTAAGACTGAGGCATTTCTTCAATCCTATCTCGTTCCTCATGCATCCTAACATGGTGTTTACTTTTTTGATTCCAGGGTAAATGTTGCTTGAGTAAGTAGTGCAATACCGGCACTTTTTTAAAAATATCCTCTTTAAAACAGACTTATTTGGAAATCAAGATCAGTTACTTTGGTACATTGAGGTATGGCTCCCCATTTAAAAACATCCCAGTGCTTTTTAAATCAAAGCATTGAGACTGTAGAGTAATATACAGAACTGTGACCTCCCCCCCACCACCATTGTGCTATGCAGGTGAGTAACTTTACATATATGAATAATGCCATTGAGTTCAATGTAGCTGCTCACATGCACAAATGGTTGCAGAGTTTGGGCCTACAAACTTTAATAAGTAGGTCTGCACCGCACGAGTATCTATACAGCAAAGATCCAAAATCCTGTCCAGTCCCTGCATTGATCGGGTTCAGTATGAAACCTGTGAAGGTTTCTCCTGAGAAAGCCTCTTCTGGTTGTTCCTAAATCCTTGTCCCTGATCCTGCAATGAGCTCCTTTGCAGATACATTCCCGCATCTCTACAAACCCTATTAATATCAGCAGGCCTGGATCTCACTGCAGGATTGGTGCCTTGCTCAGGACTCTGGAGTGGATATCCCCTGAACATTGCATACCACCTGATGCAGAAAGATATACATATCTATTTTCCAGATGTAAGAAAGGACTATGTGAGACATTTCTCAAGTGTTACCAAATTAATATAGTTGGGCTGAATAATTACTTGGAGCTCAAATCCATGCCAGTGAGAACTTTGGCCCAAGCGAGAAGTGCACAGAGTTGTATGTATTTTTTTAATTGCTATCTGTAAATTTGCCAAGTTTACAAAGCTGAATGAATTGGAAATGGCAACTGGCATAGGAGCAGGCTCCCCACTTGCTCAGCTTATTTTGCTAAAAGAAAAAACCACTACCTGTACTTTCAATATGCTCATTTTAATTAACTTCAAACATTGCATTAGAACGGGCAATCTCCCTGCTAGCAGCTGGAAAAAAGCTGCCTATTAATCAAGTAGAGACCAAAAGTACTTTACAAGCAGGGATTTTTTTTTTTTACAAAGAATATTTAATTTTACTTTTTCCTTTAAAATTGGGTTTTATCATATTAATCTTGCAACCTTTAGAATAACTATAAATGGAAATTTGATCGTAAAGCAAGGGAAGGAAAATGTTCAGAGAACATTTAAGAAAAAAAAAAACATTTGGCCACTGGGGGCCACTGTGTTTCCTTGCCAGCTAACTGGTTCTGTCAGTGATGGAACAATCGTAACTGTAAGGGCCTGATCCTGCCCCTATCAAGTCAGTGGTACAAGTCACAGTGACTTCAGTGGTGCAGGATAAAATCCTAAGGGAGATGCTTAATTTTAACAGAAATTTTTCTTGTTGTGTAAGATTTTAATATATCGTTATGACTAATGCAGCAAAAATGTTTGCAATTTCATTCTGTTTCTGTGCATAGTTAATGAGAATAATTGCATACTAAGGGTTGGTCCTGCAACCATATAGCACATGAGTAATTTTGGGGCCTGGTTTGACTTCCAGATTAGTCAATAGCAACTGTATTTACTTCCATGGGAGCAGGATCAGACCCTTAGGCACCAAACTTGCAAAGAATCGGGGAACGCAGAGTTGGCTTAAAGCCATCTTGTCATCTCCCTTCCCCAATCTCTGCAGTACATGCTGCGCTGAGAAGCTGGGAATCTGACCACGTGTTTTGGAGCATCTGCATAGAAAACTAGTCCCTCTAAGTCCTCTTCTGCTCAGCCCACAATGCCTCCATGCCAGAACTGCTCACACAGGAGCTATGCTGTCATTGGATGGGGTACCCTTGTCATGCACTCACTCTATCACCCTGTAAGGAAGGCACAGAGTAGAGGCTAGGACTACCATTCACTATTGGTTCATTCTCTAGTGGTAATTCTGCTGATTTAGACACTCATCCTACTTAGAGCAGCTAATTTCCTGGCTCTGTGCCACCTCCTCTACCCCAGCGTAGCTTCATAGAGCTCCATGGGTGCAGTGATGCTTCTGGGGGTTTTCAGAAAGCGGAAGTAGACCCGGAGTGCCAGCCCCCAACTTCTGTGGGTGTTTGGAGCCCTTCCACGCCCTCTTACTCTCATTTAACCCTCCTTTGTGATGTAGAACAGAAGGCTTCAAAACCCCACAGATGGAGAGGAGTCAGTGCTGTGTGACCTTCTCCTGGGAGCCCCCAATGCACTATTTCACTAATACTGCACAGCTCGGTATGTTTGGGGCATGGCTAAGTGGAGCAGACCACTAACAAAGAATACTCTAAACATTTCCTTTGGTGTTTCAAAGCCCTTTCTGGATCAATAGATTATACAATATTATAAAAACTAACACAAGCGTATGGGTAAAATGTTCAAAAGCATGTAAGTGACTTAAAAGCCTATGGGCCATTTTTAAAGGTGTTTAAGCACCTAACTAGCTCAAAGAGTATGTAGAAAAACCTGTGTTCGCGAGACTCAGACAGCGAGGCTGTCTCACTGCTGTGTAGACTTCCGGGCTCGGGCTGGAGCCTGAGCTCTAGGACCTCCCACCTCACAGGGTCCTAGATCCTGGGCTCCAGGCAAGCCCAGAAGTATACAAAGCAATGACATAGCCCCGTAAGCCTGAGTCAGCTGGCATGGGCCAGCCTCAAGTGTCCAGTTGCTATGTAGACATACCCTATGTGGGTAAGCTGCTTTTGAAAATGGCACTTAGGACCCTAAGTCTCCTTGGAAGTCAATGGGGCTTAGGCTCCTACGGGCCATATTTTTAAAGCGATTAGGCACTTAACTCCCATTGACATCAATTAGTTAGATGTTAAAAAGGTATTTAAGTGCCTGACCCGAAGTCACTCATTTTTGAAAATGGGACTTAGGCTCCAAAGTCACTTTGGCATCATTGTAGTATGTTTTCATGAAGGCCGGCATCCTGGTGACATAAAATGGATGGCATCATTTCCTTGGATTTCTGTCTCCCATCTACTCTTCTTTATTTATTCCATTATGAAATGTGTAGGGGTCAGGTTACTCCTTGTTATAAAACAAGCTGAAAGTTTAGCTATATTAATTTCAAGTTACCCTGATATCATTTACAAGTGTCCAGTCTCTCCTGAATAGAATAATAGATCTGGTTATGCAAAATTGATGCATTTAGTCCATGAGGAGAAACCAGCAGTTGTCAGAATACAAAGAAAGGATTGTTCTAGGTTGATATGACAAATAAGTGAACAGCCTTTGATAAAACTAAATTATGCTAGAGCTCATCAAAAATCAAAAGTTTTGCGTTTTGTTTCTTTCAGGAGAGATTAAATAATGCCAGGAAGAAAGAGATTTTTAAAAACAACAAAACAAAGTTCCACTTAAATATTTTTATTTCCCCCCTACAAGTTGCAAGTATGGCGTAGAAAGAAAGTACCTATAATCAGCATCTCAACTAATCAGATCACTCAGTTAATTGCCATGTTAGAAGGAGATGTTGCCTCTTGCATCTTAATAACAAACCATTCCTTTGTTTAGGTGGGAAAACTAACTTTTTGTTAAACATAGTTGTTTGGGTGGTTTTTAATTAAAAATATGTGGGTGATTTAATCTGAAAAGACATTTGTTGAGTATTAATGTATTAAACTACACAGCATTTCTAGTTGGAGCCAGAGAACGACTTGTCTTCGCCTTGCAATCCTTGGTGTCACTTGAACTGCTCATGTGACAACCCTCTAATATGAAAAGAGACAATAGGCATTGTTGGGTGCACATATTAATAAATAAAAGAGACACAGTGTGAGCAAACAAAGGCTGCTTCCTGGAACGTTGTGTCACAAGATTCCCAGGGTCAAATCCTGTTCTCTTTTCTCACATGAGAAGCCCCACTGAAATCAAAGGTCCTGATTCTCCTCTGTTTTACAGCAGTATAATTCCACTGGGTCAGATTCTTATCTTGTTTACACTGGCCTGCTGATTTCAGAGTTATTCCCAAGTTTGCCCCTGTGTATCTGAAAACTGGGCTTTCTGGCAGTGTTTGAGTAAGACAAGCAAGATTTGGTTCCCATTATGAATATCTGCAGGGTTGTAATCAGATTGCAAAATCAGCAGGAGTTCACAGGAGTTGCACTCAAATGTTAATTTTCCAACATAATAAATTTTTGGCAATGTCTAATTTCTTCTAAATAGGCGTCTTGTTCTTTTCACTGGAGATAGAACAAGGATACATACAAGGATTGGGCCCCAACTCTGAAAGCGAGGGAAGGAAAGAGAACGACTTTCAAGGTCTGTGTTCTTCATTACAGTGTAATGTAGTTCTCCGTCCTTTCCAGAACTGGTTGGTCCGGAACAGGGCTGGGTGAAATGCTGTGGTGACACTAGCCAGCAAAAACTCTACTAATTAGATGAAATATGAGAACACCAGAGGCCTCAAACAATCCCTTTTATATTCATTCCCCCCAAGTTCTGCCTCTTTTCTACCTGAAAGGCAGATATCCCCTGTGATTTGCCTCCAAATTCAGACCCATGTTACACCATTATAACAGTGTGTTGCTTTTTCTCTCACACATGCACAGCCTGCTCTTACCACTTAGGCACAGATTACAATCATGACTAGTGGTGACTTGACAACTAAACATAATAGACCATCATACATATTGGCACAAATGGGATGGTCCTCTTAGAAAGGATATCTGAGATTTGTGCAACTGACTAGTTATGGCTGGCTTCTAAAAATACCAACATTTGCTTTCTGGACAGCTCCCAGTTAGATTTGTCTCCCTCCTATAATGTTTTGCAAACCACTCTGCAAGAAGTAACTGCAAAAGTCTCTAGTTATGTACCTTTCCAATGGTAAAGGCTGCTATATAAACCATTAGGATATGCATAAAATAGTGAAAACAGTAAGTAAGATTAGAAAATGGGCATTTTTCAACAATTAAATCTCCACTGAAAAAGTTTAAACAACTTTCCTATTATTGTGCTGATAAAAACCACCATATACACTGTTGAGGTTGCAAAACTCTTCATTATCATTCCTTTCCTTCCCCTGCTTGTTTTTATATGCTCTTAATGTTACAAAATATTTCCTTTGCTGAAATTTTCCATGCTTGCTCTCCACTTAAAGATTAGTATTTTAGGAAAACTTGAACAAAATCTCATCATCCATTTTTTTTCACGTTACAGCAGAGTGAATCTAATCCTTTTCTTGGCTGAATTTCTAGCCCACCCTTTTTTAAAATAGGGTGATGAGAAAAAACAACGGAAGCTTGAAAGTTGGCATGGACATAGCCCTTATTGAAGAGTATGTAACTCACTTAGTATGGAAAAAATGGTTTCAGTTTAACAAAGTTGGAACTAGTGTTGAGCAAATGGCACATAGAACTACATTGTGCCCGTGTCTTATTCAACCAGTTGCAGTAATGGAGAATAAGACACTTCCCATGCATCCCACTCTTGCCCCCTGCCACATACACACCACCTTGCTGGGTCTTGAATCCCCTGAACGAGCTTTGACCAGAGTGTTGAAAACACCTAGGCCATTTTATAAATGTATGTAATGGCTTCAGAAAACTGTACTCAAATGTAGATTTCTGATTGGCTATTGATGGCATCCTTTTTAGGTCAATGCCCATTCAGACTGTTTTTTTTCTTTTGTGATCTCAATATAATAGCAATACGATATTTCAACTGGTGCATTTCTAGGGGATTATTGTACTTGCTGGATGGTTAAACATCATCCGAGGCGTGCAATAATTGCCCCAAAATGCACTGCCTATTGTATTTTAGTGTTTAAATAGAACAGGGGATCTAATGAGGATAAGCTTGTTTGAAGAAAGGTATTCTTAGTTGTAGTGAAAGTGCATAAACAATAGCATGTATGTGGAGCCAAAGGTGTTAAAATACAATTAATTTTACCTGAATCCTTTCAAAAGTTTTATGTTTGCACCAGCCAATCACAAAATCATAGCTATTAGACATGGAAAATCCTGTTAGATGCTCTAGCCCATCCCAGTGCAGGATCACTTACAGTCATTTCTTATGTAGAACTTCCTTATAGAGCAGACTTTAGTAACTGGAAATGACTACAAACACCTATGTTAATCTGAGGCCATTCACATTTGATATCACCACAGGTGAATTCTTTTCTAACAAGACATCAGCCCTTTCACTGCTGCTGTGTTGATTGGGTGGGGAAGAAACAGGAACTGAAATGTAGAGCAGCAGTGTTGTGTTTAGAGCAGCATGTTCGTGTAAATTGGACAAGTCAGTTTTTGTTGTTGTTTTAGGCAGTATGTTTGAGTCTGCTGGCTTTTACATAAATGATTGCTTTGCTTAGCCTTAAATCAAGCTTGGTTTGTGGTGTCTGACGTAGGTGGTATAAACAATCCAAATTAATATAGTTGTAACCTCTGTGCAAAATGAAGTATGTTTTCTTCCTTTTTCTCCCAGTGATTTTGAGGGTTAGAGGACTAGTCTCTGAATTTCATAGTGGCTTTCATCTGACGATCCCAAGTGCTTTAGGCCATGTTTTCTTTGCATGCTAACCATGAATTAAGCAGTCATGGTTTAATCAGTGTGCGGCAGCCTAACCTACTGCAGCAAGGCCACATTTTGCTGTCAATCCCCATGTCTGCACTGGGGCCATAGCTGGTGTGATATGCAGTAAGATATCTGGGTACACATCCTGAGATTCATAGCACCATAACTCACTGTGTAGCTCTCTGCTTGCATTATCAGAATATCTGTTCACTCTGGGATTGAGAAAAGAATGACCTAGGGCAGGGAAATTCATCCTGGGCAAGACCATAGCTTGCTATTACTTGCAGAAGATAAGGATCCTGCTTTCCCTAACAACTGACAATGGCTTCTTTTTAGAGAGGCAGTTTCTTTTTTGTGCCTGCGCAGAAGCTGCTGCCAGCAAATAGTGGTGGGCAATGGTAGCAGATGTTTCAAAGGCTACTTTTGATCTGGAGAAGGGAGATGCAGTGACTTATAAGCAAAAGTACAACAAAAGACTGGGACCATGAGGAGATGCTGCTTCTCCTAGAAAATCTCCCATGTGTAGACAGCTGCTTCTGGACCAGGACCACAAATATGCATTAGTGGGACTGCATTATGATGGAAACGCGGGATGACCAGCAGTGGGACTAGAATTTTTGAGGGGGGGTTGGGGGGACCCACATTCTTGGAACTGTCAATAGCTTGCCCTGGCCCTTGAGCAGCAGACCCACCAGATGAGAGAAATCTATTTTTACTTCTTCCAGTAATGGACCAAAATAAGACAAGCAATAAACCCGCTTCTGCCCTAGGAGGTGCCTTAACATACTGGGGTATTTTCTTGGTAGTGAAATAAGAACAGAAATGTTGGCACACTCAGCCAGAATTTTGGCAGAGTAGTGCTTTTGTATATATAGAAAATCAGTTAATTTGGGGAGCGTTTCATTCCTGGATTTAGCTTTACCGACGTTATGCTATAGAATGCCATTTAGGTTTACTGAATGGGATATCTACTTCAAGTGATTAAACATTTTAGTGTGTCGTGGTAGGATGTGATTCAAGGGCTGGAAGCCTTTTTTTGTAACCACTGAAATGTCAGAGGGTCTGGATAATTTCCTTCCAGAAAGATGTAGCTCTGTGTGTTATCCAATTAAATGTAGTCCGTATTCAACCATCAGTACAATTTAATGGAGACACTGTATGGTATGGCATCTTTTGCTTAAACTAGGGTTACCATATTTCCACAAGCAAAAAGAGGACACGGGGGGGGGGAGGAGCCCCTCTCTAGCCCCGCCCCTGCCCTGCCCCACCCCATCCACTCCCTCCCACTTCCCACCCCCTGACTGCCCCCCTCAGAACCCCCAACCCCCCCATTCCTTGTCCCCTGACTGCCCCCTCCTGGGACCCCTGCCACTAACTGCCCCCTAGGACCCCACCCCTTATCTAAGCCGCCCTGCTTCTTGTCCCCTGACTGCCCCCTCCTGAGAACCCCCCACCCTAACTGCCCCCCTAGGACCCTACCTATCCCCTGACTGCTCCGACCCTTATCCACACCCCCACCCCACATTCACACCCCTGCCCCCAGACAGACCCCCGGGACTCCCATGCCCTATCCAACTGATCCCCGCCCCCTGACAGGACCCCCCGAACTCCCGACGCATCCAACCCCCTCTGTTCTCTGCCTGCGTCGACCACTCTCCACACCCCTGCTCCCCTGACAGCCCCCCCAGAACCTCTGACCTGTCTAACCCCCCCTGCTCCCTGTCCCTGACTGTCCAAACCCCTCTCCACACCCCTGCCCCCCTGCCAGCCCCCCCCAAACTCCCAACCCATCCAACCCCCCCCCCCGGTCCCCTGACCAGGGGCGGCTTTAAAGAGCCCAGGAATCAGGCTGCGCTCTGACCGGAGCTCCGGCCAGGGTTGTGGGGCTTGGGGCTGGGCCGGAGGTGCTCGGCCGGAACTGGGGCTGCTGCCCTAGAGCCCGAGCCGGGCCGGGCTGGAGCTGCTGGGACCAGGGGTGCTCGGCCGGTGCCGCTCAGCCGGGGCCGGGCTGGCGTGCTCGGCCAGAACTGGGGCCGCCACTTTGGGGCCCAGGCCAGGCTGGAGCTGCTGGGGATGGGGGCGCTTGGCCAGCGCCGCTCAGCCAGAGCCAGGCTGGTGCACTCGGCCGGAACCGGAGCCGGTGTCCTGGGGCCGAAGCTGAGCCGGGCCGGAGCCGCTGGGGCCAGGGCCAGAGCCACTGAGGCCACCAGGCGCCGCTCGGCCCGGGCCGGAGGGAGCCGCTCAGCCAGGGCCACACCTCCCCAGAGCTCTCCTCCTCGCATCGCCCCAGCCCCAGCTTACCTGCTGCTGCCTCCTGCCTGCCCCTGCTTTTTTTCAGACTTCCTGCGAAGATATGATTCCCGGGAAGCAGGTGAGGGGGAGGAGCAGGTGGGCGGAGCGTTCAGGGGAGGGGAGGAGGGGGAAGACAGCTGCGGGGCCAAACGGTGTGGTAAGGCTGCAGGGGCTGCAGGGGATGGGGGGAGCCGGGAAGGGGATTTGGCTGCCGAGCGGTGCTTGGCCGCAGCTTTTCTGTCCATAAATAGCCGACTGGGGGAAAATCCCAGACATTTTTAGATTTTTAAAAATCCCTCCCGGACGGCTATTTATAGACCGAAAAGCCGGACATATGGTAGCCCTACTTAAACTGTTCTTTGGTCTTGATTACTTTAAAATGTATTTTTAAGAAACTAAAAGTTCTTTGAAGAAAGGGAGTGTTGATGAGGCGAAGGTTGAGGGCACAGGTTAAGAAGAGCAAGGAATTGCGTTGCTCTTTCTATAAATTAGAGAAGGGGACAAAACCAGTTTGACAAGTTCCACATACCCCCATGTGTGGAGGTATCTGCCCTACATACGGGTAAGGCACATTTTTAAAGTTCTTACATCAGTTACACAACCAGCATCTCTGGATACTTCTTAGTCCAAATAAGCCCTGAAAGAGATTAGCACAAGTGGATATTTTGTGGTTCAGTGAAGGCTTCTGTCTGTCTCAAAGGCTGCTCCTTCTCTGTGGTGTAATCTCTCCAATACTTGCCTGCACCTTTTATGTTGTTTCTGACTCTGGGGATAATGCGGGCCACAATTGTGTCTGTCAACAGCTGGAAGAAACATCCAAAACTCGCTTATGAAATGTGCATAAAGGGATAAAAGCTATTTGGACCATTGACATTTTAGAATTTGTTACACAGTGTCTGTGTTGTACTTTATGAGCTGAGTCCTTCTGGAGGCTCAGCAAAAGAGCTCTATTACACTAATGCACCTTACTCTGAGCATGCTCAGCTACCCTAAAACTAAAGTCCAAGCACTGTTGCTGAAAAGTGTGGCCTTCCTGTGCCTTGTTGTTGACTTAGTATCACAGGAGCCAAGAAGTCCCATCATGCTATTTTGCAACAACCACTTTCTTTCCTTCTCAGGACAGTCCTCCCACCCCCTTGGAGCTTGCCAAGTTTTGTTTTCAATTCAAGGGCCCCCACAGATTAATTAAATTCAAAACTGTGACCATGCTTTTGTGATGATAGTAACACCATATACTTTCTCCCATGAGATCACAGCACTCTTAAAATGATTGTTGTGGCAGGGAAAGCATTAGGATCTTATAAGGTTCCTTCCCCAGGGATGTCCCTCTGAGGCTATTAAATTTTTAAAAGCTGCTCTGACCATTAGGTTAAGGTCTATCTAAGAGACCAGTAAGAGTTGCTGTATAAGTCTTCTATAAAGGTTGCTTTTCCTGTAGTCTCTTTACACAAGAAGGGTAAAAAGAGACAATGTAAAGGCACAATGGGATCTTGAGAGAGCATCAATCACTGTTCCTGACCAATAGTTGTAGCTTTACGATTAAGATATTTGGGAAGGTTTTTCCTGATACTCTTTTTTTAAAATGGTTCATGTGAATTCACTGTATAGGGGTGTGTCTACATGGTGCACTAGTCTGCAACAGAGGGGTGTAAGTTCTAGCATGTCATGCATTAATGGGCCTGTGTGGACCCTGCTGGCACATACTACAAAGGAGCCCTATTGTATGTTAATATAGCATTGTTTGAAATGGGCCTACATTAACATGCACTACAGACATTTTTAGTGTGCACCAGCAGGCTCTGCACAAACTAGTTAGTGCACGATATACTAGTGTGCACTAGAATTTATACCCCTCTGGTGCGCACTAACATACTGTGTAGACAAGCCCTAAGTGCTGTGTGCCTTTTTTTTGTATTCCGCTTGCCTTTACACAAACATACTTAGACTTCTATACAGTTTTTATATGGCTGATTTTATCTGAGAAGCCTTATACTAAACTGCCCCCAGTTACCAGTCACACTTTGCTTTACATCTGCATCTTCACTGAGTGAATTCATGCTTAATGTGGCAGTTCAATAGTTTGGATCAACAACCTCTGCAGTCTGAGAAACAAAGAGACTTTTAAGGTTTTACCAACAGTCCAGCCTGCTGCCGTAGGTTAATCTGTAATAAAATTCAGTTTCAGTCTCAAATCCCTATATAAAAAGGAAAAAGCACATGCTCTGCAGGTTTTTCTGCTTCACCAGTCAAACCTGAGTCAAAGGAGCATGCTGCCTTTTCTGCCCTTGTAGTGTTCAGTGTCCCTGGGTAGCATCAGTCAAAAGTATACCAGGATGTCAGAATATACTTCAACACATGAGAAAAACAGACCACGACATCCCTATGATGGCAGCCTTACCACCTGGTTCCAGCACCCTCAAGGAAAGACCAAGCAGAGCCTTAAATAAAATGTAAAGAATTTCAAGCAAGTGTTGAGTAGAAACAGCACTAGCAGAAGTCCCTGTACTGGAAGTCCAAACTCTCACGCCAAGGATATTGTAAAATGATTATATTTTACAGGTCCTGTACAGGATGCTTGAATCCTACGTTATTAGACTGATGTGTGTACATTGTTCAAGGAAGTGGAAACTCATTGCAGCAAAAATATTAGAAATTTTTTTACAGCAAAATCAACTACTTATACAGCCTACCTGAGATCTTGGATAGGAACAGGGGAAGTAATATACAGCTGGATCTTTCAAATGAGAAAATATAACCCCTAGAAAATCAAAAAGAAACAAAATGGGAAAAGTCCTGGTGGCTCACCTCAATGGTTACTTTCAGCTGGTGTGATACAATAGTTTCCAAACAGTTAGCAACGCATGTGGAACTTCTGGCTGTCATGTAAATGAGTGTGTGACCACTGCCGTCATGGCCCACACACTGGGATTAAGCCAAGGACCTCTAGAGCTAAAAGCACAAACTGCTACAGATTGAGCTGAACAGCCAGTGGGGGCTGTAACAGATTCATGCTCTAGATGGAGCAGGTAATGGAGAAGAACTAGGAAAACACACTCACTTGTGGATTACAAATGGAAATTATTTATTTTCATCCAATTAAAAATGTGAACCCAAAACTCAGGGCTTGCGAAGACCCACAAGCCATAACAAACAACAAAAGCTGGCATGAACCCCACAAGCCAAAACTCCTGATTTTTACTGTTTCACGATATGTACTATCCACACACCAATGTCCTCCGCAAACAGCTCACCCCTGTCAATAAACTGTTGGTTGCCAATCAGCTTTATTATTGAAACAGGCATGTTGTAAATGAAAAATAATAAAGAGAACGCTAGCCTTAAGATCCAGGTTTGCAGAGCAACAGAAGCTGGGAACACTGAACAGCACTCTTACTACAGTGATTTGGAAAATTTTGGGATTATCTGTTGCCTGATACCTTGTGAGGTCATTTATACCAGTGCAAAGTGGGTGTAAAATACGGTAATACCATTCTTCTTGGTAGCCGTTCACACCCACGTTGCATTCCTTTAGTACTGGTGTAAATAGACCAACAGAGGAGATGTCTATACTACAGCAGGTACAGTGGTGCAGCTGCACTGCTGCAGTTGCACTGCTGTAGCGCTTCTGGTGAAGATGCTCTAAGCCAATGGGAGAGAGCATGCTTGTTGGCTTAACTCCTGTCTCCATGAGAGATGGTAGCTATGTCGGCGGGAGAAGCTCTCCCACAACATAGCCCTGTCCACACCGGCATTTAGATCAGTGTAATTTATGTCACTCCAGGGTGTGGATTATTCACATCCCTGAGCAATGTAAATTATATGGAAGTAATTTGTAGTGTAGACATAGCCAGAGAAACTGACCACTTGTGTTACTCCCTAGCAATCCACTTCTGTCTCAACCAGGATAACTGTTGATGAGCAGAGGCAGCTGTGTTCAGCCCTTCTTAGGTGACAGGTTATTTGAGGAGGAGATAAAGAATTACATTTTTACAATCTGTCTTTCCTCTTAGTAATTACTGCCATAATTAACGTCTCTCAGATGGCTGACTATCTTTTGTGTGGGTGCAAGCAGATAGCTAAACCCCGAAATGTCAAGAATTACCCCTTTAATTTTGACCTTAATTATTTGTGTCTGCAAAACTGTGAGTGTGTAAAGACAAACTGCCTTTAAATCAGGCCTAAAGGAAGCCAAGTGGAATGGAATACAGAAAAATATCAAGTTAACTTTTAACCCCCAAAAGTATAACCAAAATTTCAATAAGTGTCAGAAAACAGAAATGGGAACTTTTTATTCTTTGCACAAGATACTTCACTTCTGGTTTTATATAATGGGCAGCACATCCAATATGTTTTTTATGTGAATATAAGGATTTTGAACAATTTTCCAGTCTAGCTTTTTTTAACGCTTTGCATAATTTAAAAATGTTCTTTAATATATTTTTTTTTTAGCTTGCATGCTCTGAAAGAATAAAGTCAGAGCTATGTGATTGAGTATCCTGACTAGAGGAATAGCTGCAGGCAACTAGCATCAAGGCAGTTTGTGTGGGAACATTTGAAAAAACAGTTCATGTCAAAGACTAGTTATGTTTTGGGATACATTGGGAAAACCAAGAAAACCAATTTAAAAAAAAAAAAAAAGGTAATACATCTCATACACCCCTTTTATATTAACTAAAACAAAATAAAGAGATTTGTGCCAAATTCCTTTTGCCTGAGGTACAAGTAGTTCTTTAAGGTCAGTATTGCAAAAAATAAATATTTGGTCTCCTTAAATTAATTAAGTGATGTTTCCTGCTGAACATTCACACGAAGATTCTAAAGACCTGGCATTAATGAAGTGAGTTTGACATGCGTCCAAAGCACTCCGCACTTTTACTCAGGAATATTTAGTTAAATATTCCTTTTTTATTTATTTATTGTAAAATAAACTCACCAGTAGCAGGACATGCAACTATTTGTTCAAGCTCCAAGAAAAACCAAATCAAACTGTACAAAATACATGCTGAAAAGCAGGGCTCAAAACTTTGGAAAGATTGGTGGGGCAGATTTGAGAACAGATTAATTTATCCTCAGCTAATTACTCCACAGGGGTCAGTTGAGCTGCCACCTCTGCTAACAGTCAAGACATATCACAATGGATCAGTCTGTCCATTTGATAAACTCATTCACTAAAATAAGTTGATTTCTGGCACTGGTTGTAGATTAAAAATCAGCCAGTCACTAGGGCTGCTGTAAAGTCTCTCTGATCAGTTTCCCCCTCTTCTAGTCTGATTTAATATTTTCAATCTGCTTTACACCCAATGTTTGTGATTCTGTGTGGTTTGAGAAGGGGTCTGGGTGTCAGGACCTGTAAATTCTAATCCCAGCTCTGCCAGGATTCATTGTGCAATTCTGGGAAGTTATTTAACCCATCTGTAAAATTGGGATGATGCCTACATACTTTAGGGGGATATTGTGAAGTTTAATAAACTAGCTTGTAAAGTGAAAGATGCTATACTATATATAGTGCAAATGATATAAAAGTCATGTCCTTCATGGAATATAGATTCTTGAAGAAAGAGTTGTCCGGGCAAACAAATATTTAGACCTCGATCTACATTTTATGAGGTATCATTCAGTAACAAATCAGTAACTTAATGATTTTTTTTCTTTCAGTGCATAAGGAGATTTGAAGCAGAAATGAAAATTCTACAGAAACAGTTTGAAGCTCAAGTAAGTTTCAATTTTTTTCAGTCTACCCTATTCACTTATAGATAGACATGAACAAAAATGTTCATCCTATTAAGGCCTCAAATCTGCAAGCATGTAGGTATGTGAGTAATTTTACTTGCATGAATAATCCCACTGAAGTCAGTGTCTGCCATGACTTTAAGATTGTCTACCCTGAAAAGTGTTGCCAATATAGCTATACCAGCAAAATCCTCTAATGGAGACACAGTTATATTGGTATAAAAGTATTTATACCCGTATAGCTTATTCCAGTTCAGTGAGTGAAATAAGTTATACTGGCAAAAGCACTTTTTTTTTTTTTTTTGCTACTATAACTGCATCTATTATTCCAGGACGTTTTTACCACCTAGCTTTTTATCAAGGTAACTACTAGATCTTTTGTTATAAGAGGACATTCAGTTTTTGGGTTCATGGCAATGTGACCAGTGGACACCTTTGACTTCTAAATTTAAGAAAACAAACTAAGTTCAAAACTGAGTAAATCTGTTTAAGATTTGTGTCATTGCTTGCTGTATTGGTGTGAGCAGTGAGCTGCTTTTTGCCCAGTAATATAAAATAAAAATAGAAAGTAAACATGTTCCTTACTGTGAGCAAAAAGACATTGCTCGTCCAGTTCCAGGGAGAAGAAAATCCATTGGAGGGTTGTTAGTAGTGATTATAGGAGATTTAGGAAAGAGGTACAGGAAAATGTACATTCATAGTAGGGGCACCTCTACAAGTGCACAACCAGAGTGTGTGTGTGTGTGTGTGTATATATATATGAGAGAGGATATATTTGTGCATGATTACCTGCCTCGTGGGCAGGTGGTACAGGCAACTCATGGCCCTCAGAGACAGAGCACCTCAGTCAGAGAGGTTCAACTTGATGAGCAAAGGGAGACAGAGGTACAGAGAAGAGACTTTCAGGGGCATAGTGTAGCGATACCACCTCCTGTCTGACAGCCCCAGTGCTGCTAAGGAGAATGAAAGTCTCATAGCAGGAAATCATCAAGGTGGAGAAGAGGGAAATGATCCCATAGTTGGAACTCACCTTCCAGATGATGTCGTGGTATCCTCTCGCACTGAGGATATTCTTCTGGAGGCAGGGACCCCAGCTATTAGCAAGAAATAGTAGGCAGGGATTCAATTATTAGAAATATAGATAGTTGGGTTTGTGATGACCAGGAAAACCACAGGGTGAATTTCCTGTTAGGTGCAAAGGTAGCAGATCTAATGAGACATTTAGATAGCCTGATAGGTAGTGCTGGGGAGGTGCAAGTGGTCATGGTACATGTAGGTACCAATGACACAAGAAAATGTAGGAAATAAGTCCTGGGGGTCAAATTTAGGTTGCTAGGTAAGAGATTAAAGTCCAGGACCTTCATGGTAGCACTCTCTGAAATGCTTTCAGTTCCATGTGTGGGGCCATTAAGATAGGCAGAACTGCCAGGTCTCATTGCTTGAAGGAGACGATGGTATAGGCAGAAGGGATGTAGCTTTATTAGGAACTGAGAACCTTTTGGGGAAGAAGTTGCCTATACAGGAGGATGGGCTCCACCTAAACCAAAGTGGGACCAGGCTGCTGGCAGGTACAATTAGAAAGGCTATAAAGGATTTTTTTTTTTTTTAATTCAGAGCTGTGGGACAGATGACAAGTGCCGAGGAGCACATGATTCAGGCGGACACAGATCTTAGGGATGAATTTATTAAAGGGAAAACACTCTATATGCTACTAAAAATGAGAGGAAAGAGGTCGGAGTTAGTGAGGAACAGTCAAATGAAAGAGTCCTGTTTAGATATAATACATGAAGGCAAGCAACTGAATATTGACAAAATATACCAATGCTAGAAGTCTAAATACTAAGATGGGTGAACTAGAGTGCCTGGCATTAAATGAGGATTTTGACATAACAGGCATCGTGGAAACTTGGTTGAATGATGATAGTCCATGAGACACAGTTATTCTGGGTATAAATTATAGAGGGAGGACAGAGCATGTCACGCTAGTGGAGGAGTGGCACTATATATAAAAAGAAAGCATAGAATCAAATAAGGTAAAAATCTTAAATGAAACAAACTGCATCATAGAATCTCACTCTATTTGAAATTCCATCCTTGAATAATAAGAGTGTATATATAGGAATATATTACAGACTACCTGACCAGGATGGTGACAGTGATTGTGAAATGCTAAGAGAGGTTAGAGAGGCTACAAAAGCAGAAAGCGCAATCAATAATGAGTGATTTCCACAATACCCATATTGACTGGGTAAATGTCCCCTCAAGGCATGATGCAGAGATAAAATTTCTAGACACCACTAATGACTGGTTCTTGAAATCGCTAGTCCTGGGGGCTGACAAGAGGCAATTCTTGATTTAATCCTAAAGAGAACACAGGATCTAGTCCAAGAGGTAACTATAGCTGAACCACTAGGTAATAACGACCATCATGTAATTAAATTTAGCATCTGTGTTTGTGGGGGATAGTATCAAAAATAATCCACCCTGGTAACAGGCAACTTTAAAAAGGGGAACTACACAAAAATGAGGATGCTTATTAGATGGAAACCAAAAGGAGCTGTCACAAGGTTTAAATGCCTGCAGTCAGAATCAGGGCCGGCTCCAGGCACCAGCTTGCCAAGCAGGTTCTTGGGGCGGCCACTCTGGAGAGGGGCGGCACGTCCAGCAATTCGGCGGCAATTCGGCGGACGGTCCCTCACTCCCACTTGGAGTGAAGGACCTTCCGCCGAATTGCCGCCGCAGATGGCGACTTTTTTTTTTTTTTTTTCCGCTTGGGGCGGCAAAAACCCTGGAGCCGGCCCTGGTGAGAATGGGGACTATTTAAAAACATCATAATAAAACCTCATACTAAATGTATACCCCAAATCAGAAAAGACATTAAGAGGATCAAAAGAATGCCATCATGGCTAAAAAGCAGAGCAATGGAGGCCATTAGAGGCAAAAAAGCATCCTCTACAATTTGGAAGTCAAATCCTGGTGAGGATAATTGGAGAGGACATGCATGCTGCCAGGTTAATTGTAAAAGTATAATAAGGCAGGCCAATAAAGAATTTGAGAAGCAACTTGCTAAAGATGCAAAAACTAACAGTAAATTGCTTAAGTACACCAAAACCAGGAAGCCTGCCAAACAGGTAGTGGGGCCACTAGATGACAAAGGTGCTAAGGGAGCACTCAAGAAAGGTTCTCTGCAATGGCCTTGCCTAAGTGAATTCCTTGCATCGGTCTGTACTGCAGAGAATGTGGGGCTGATCCCATATCAGAGCTATTCTTTTTGGGTGACAAATCTGAAGGAGCAGAGGATGGAAGAGGATAAAGTAGGGGCCAGATCAGATGATAAACATTCACATAAAAAAGAATCTGATACATCAGAAAAGGGCAGACAAATAAACAGTGACAAGTTTTTAAAGTGCTTGTACACAATGCTAGAAGTCTAAATAATAAGATGGGTGAACTAGAGTGCCTTGTGATGAAGGAGGATACTGATATAATAGGCATCACAGAAACCTGGTGGACTGAGAGCAATCAATGGGACACAATCATTCTGGGGTATAAAATATATCGGAAGGACAGAACAGGTTGTGCAGGGGGGGGAGTGGCACTATATGTGAAAGAAAATGTACAATCAAATGAAGTAAAAATCTTAAGCAAATCTGCATGTTCCATAGAATCTCTATGGATAGAAATTTCATGCTCTAATAAGAATATAACATTAGGGATCTATTATCGACCACCTGACCAGGACGGTGATAGTGATGATGAAATGCTAAGGGAATTTAGAGAGGCTATCAAAATAAAGAACTCAATAATAGTGGGGGATTTCAATTATCCCCATATTGACTGGGAACATTTCATTTCAGGACGAAATGCAGAGATAAAATTTCTCGATACTTTAAATGACTGCTTCATGGAGCAGCTGGTACGGGAACCCACAAGGAGAGAGGCAACTCTAGATTTAGTCCTGAGTGGAGCGCAGGAGCTGGTTCAAGAGGTAACTATAGCAGGACCGCTTGGAAATAGTAACCATAATACAATAGCGTTCAACATCCCTGTGGTGGGAAGAACATCTCAACCACCCAACACTGTGGCATTTAATTTCAAAAGGGGGAACTATGCAAAAATGAGGGGGTTAGTTAAACAGAAGTTAAAAGGTACAGTGACTAAAGTGAAATCCCTGCAAGCTGCATGGGCGCTTTTTAAAGACACCATAATAGAGGCCCAACTTCAATGTATACCCCAAATTAAGAAACACAGTAAAAGAACTAAAAAAGAGCCACCGTGGCTTAACAGCCATGTAAAAGAAGCAGTGAGAGATAAAAAGACTTCCTTTAAAAAGTGGAAGTCAAATTCTAGTGAGGCAAATAGAAAGGAGCATAAACGCTGCCAAATTAAGTGCAAGAATGTAATAAGAAAAGCCAAAGAGGAGTTTGAAGAACGGCTAGCCAAAAACTCCAAAGGTAATAACAAAATGTTTTTTAAGTACATCAGAAGCAGGAAGCCTGCTAAACAACCAGTGGGGCCCCTTGATGATTGAGATACAAAAGGAGCGCTTGAAGACGATAAAGTCATTGCGGAGAAACTAAATGGATTCTTTGCTTCAGTCTTCACGGCTGAGGATGTTAGGGAGATTCCCAAACCTGAGCTGGCTTTTGTAGGTGACAAATCTGAGGAACTGTCACGGATTGAAGTGTCATGAGAGGAGGTTTTGGAATTAATTGATAAACTTAACATTAACAAGTCACCGGGACCAGATGGAATTCACCCAAGAGTTCTGAAAGAACTCAAATGTGAAGTTGCGGAACTGTTAACTAAGGTTTGTAACCTGTCCTTTAAATCGGCTTCTGTACCCAATGACTGGAAGTTAGCTAATATAATGCCAATATTTAAAAAGGGCTCTAGAGGTGATCCCGGCAATTACAGACCAGTAAGTCTAACGTCTGTACCGGGTAAATTAGCCGAAACAATAGTTAAGAATAAAATTGTCCGACACATAGAAAAACAAACTGTTGAGCAATAGTCAACATGGTTTCTGTAAAGGGAAATCGTGTCTTATTAATCTATTAGAATTCTTTGAAGGGGTCAACAAACATGTGGACAAGGGGGATCCAGTGGACATAGTGTACTGATTTCCAGAAAGCCTTTGACAAGGTCCCTCACCAAAGGCTCTTATGTAAATTAAGCTGCCATGGGATAAAAGGGAAGGTCCTTTCATGGATTGAGAACTGGTTAAAAGACAGGGAACAAAGGGTAGGAATAAATGGTAAATTCTCAGAATGGAGAGGGGTAACTAGTGGTGTTCCCCAAGGGTCAGTCCTCGGACCGATCTTATTCATAAATGAGCTGGAGAAAGGGATAAACAGTGAGATGGCAAAGTTTGCAGATGATACTAAACTGCTAAAGATAGTTAAGTCCAAAGCAGACTGTGAAGAACTTCAAAAAGATCTCACAAAACTAAGTGATTGGGCAACAAAATGGCAAATGAAATTTCATAGATTCATAGATTCATAGATTATAGGGCTGGAAGGGACCTCGAGAGGTCATCGAGTCCAGTCCCCTGCCCGCATGGCAGGACCAAATACTGTCTAGACCATCCCTGATAGACATTTATCTAACCTACTCTTAAATATCTCCAGAGACGGAGATTCCACAACCTCCCTAGGCAATTTGTTCCAGTGTTTAACCACCCTGACAGTTAGGAACTTTTTCCTAATGTCCAACCTAGACCTCCCTTGCTGCAGTTTAAACCCATTGTTTCTGGTTCTATCCTTAGAGGCTAAGGTGAACAAGTTCTCTCCCTCCTCCTTATGACACCCTTTTAGATACCTGAAAACTGCTATCATGTCCCCTCTCAGTCTTCTCTTTTCCAAACTAAACAAACCCAGTTCTTTCAGCCTTCCTTCATAGGTCATGTTCTCAAGACCTTTAATCATTCTTGTTGCTCTTCTTTCCAATTTCTCCACATCTTTTTTAAAATGCGGCGCCCAGAACTGGACACAATACTCCAGCTGAGGCCTAACGAGAGCAGAGTAGAGCGGAAGAATGACTTCTCGTGTCTTGCTCACAACACACCTGTTAATGCATCCCAGAATCATGTTTGCTTTTTTTGCAACAGCATCACACTGTTGACTCATATTTAGCTTGTGGTCCACTATAACCCCTAGATCCCTTTCTGCCGTACTCCTTCCTAGACAGTCTTTTCCCATTCTGTATGTGTGAAATTGATTTTTCCTTCCTAAGTGGAGCACTTTGCATTTGTCTTTGTTAAACTTCATCCTGTTTACCTCAGCCCATTTCTCCAATTTGTCCAGATCATTTTGAATTATGACCCTGTCCTCCAAAGTAGTTGCAATCCCTCCCAGTTTGGTATCATCCGCAAACTTAATAAGCGTACTTTCTATGCCAATATCTAAGTCGTTGATGAAGATATTGAACAGAGCCGGTCCCAAAACAGACCCCTGCGGAACCCCACTCGTTACGCCTTTCCAGCAGGATTGGGAACCATTAATAACAACTCTCTGAGTACGGTTATCCAGCCAGTTATGCACCCACCTTATAGTAGCCCCATCTAATTTGTATTTGCCTAGTTTATCGATAAGAATATCATGCGAGACCGTATCAAATGCCTTACTAAAGTCTAGGTATACCACATCCACCGCTTCACCCTTATCCACAAGGCTCGTTATCCTATCAAAGAAAGCTATCAGATTGGTTTGACATGATTTGTTCTTCACAAATCCATGCTGGCTGTTCCCTATCACCTTACCACCTTCCAAGTGTTTGCAGATGATTTCCTTAATTACTTGCTCCATTATCTTCCCTGGCACAGAAGTTAAACTAACTGGTCTGTAGTTACCTGGGTCGTTTTTATTTCCCTTTTTATAGATGGGCACTATATTTGCCCTTTTTCAGTCTTCTGGAATCTCTCCCGTCTCCCATGACTTTCCAAAGATAATAGCTAGAGGCTCAGATACCTCCTCTATTAGCTCCTTGAGTATTCTAGGATGCATTTCATCAGGCCCGGGTGACTTGCAGGCATCTAACTTTTCTAAGTGATTTTTAACTTGTTCTTTTTTTATTTTATCCGCTAAACCTACCCCCTTCCCATTAGCATTCACTATGTTAGGCATTCCTTCAGACTTCTCGGTGAAGACCGAAACAAAGAAGTCATTAAGCATCTCTGCCATTTCCAAGTTTCCTGTTACTGTTTCTCCCTCTTCACTAAGCAGTGGGCCTACCCTGTCTTTGGTCTTCCTCTTGCTTCTAATGTATTGATAAAAAGTCTTCTTGTTTCCTTTTATTCCCGTAGCTAGTTTGAGCTCATTTTGTGCTTTTGCCTTTCTAATCTTGCCCCTGCATTCCTGTGTTGTTTGCCTATATTCATCCTTTGTAATCTGTCCTAGTTTCCATTTTTTATATGACTCCTTTTTATTTTTTAGATCGTGCAAGATCTCGTGGTTAAGCCAAGGTGGTCTTTTGCCACATTTTCTATCTTTCCTAACCAGCGGAATTGCTTGCTTTTGGGCCCTTAATAGTGTCCCTTTGAAAAACTGCCAACTCTCCTCAGTTGTTTTTCCCCTCAGTCTTGATTCCCATGGGACCTTACCTATCAGCTCTCTGAGCTTCCCAAAATCTGCCTTCCTGAAATCCATTGTCTCTATTTTGCTGTTCTCCCTTCTACCCTTCCTTAGAATTGCAAACTCTATGATTTCATGATCACTTTCACCCAGGCTGCCTTCTACTTTCACATTCTCAACGAGTTCCTCCCTATTTGTTAAAATCAAGTCTAGAACAGCTTCCCCCCAGTAGCTTTTTCAACCTTCTGAAATAAAAAGTGGTCTCCAATGCAGTCCAAGAATTTGTTGGATAGTCTGTGCCCCGCTGTGTTATTTTCCCAACATATATCCGGATAGTTGAAGTCCCCCATCACCACCAAATCTTGGGCTTTGGATGATTTTGTTAGTTGCTTGAAAAAAGCCTCATCCACCTCTTCCACCTGGTTAGGTGGCCTGTAGTAGACTCCTAGCATGACATCTCCCTTGTTTTTTGCCCCTTTAAGCCTAACCCAGAGACTCTCAACACTTCCGTCTCCTATGTCCATCTCTACCTCAGTCCAAGTGTGTACATTTTTAATATATAAGGCAACACCTCCTCCCTTTTTCCCCTGTCTATCCTTCCTGAGCAAGCTGTACCCATCCACACCAACATTCCAATCATGTGTATTATCCCACCAAGTTTCAGTGATGCCAACAATGTCATAGTTGTATTTATTTATTAGCACTTCCAGTTCTTCCTGTTTATTCCCCATACTTCTCGCATTTGTATATAGGCATCTAAGATACTGGTTTGATCTTTCCTCCCAGTTTTGTCCTGACTCTCCTTTCTCTCTGCCAATATAGCCCACACTCCCTCTCGTTTCCGACCCATCTCCCCGGTCTCCATGTTCCCCACTTACCTGTGGGCTTTGCTCACCTGTCCCCGTCGAACCTAGTTTAAAGCCCTCCTCACTAGGTTAGCCAGTCTGTGTCCGAATAGGGTCTTTCCTCTCCTCGAAAGGTGAACGCCATCTCTGCCTAGCAGTCCTTCCTCGAATAGCATCCCATGGTCTAAGAAGCCAAAGCCCTCCTGGCGACACCATCTTCGCAGCCAGGCATTCACCTCCATGATGCATCTGTCTCTGCCCGGGCCCCTACCTTTGACAGGAAGAATTGAAGAGAATACCACCTGCGCTCCAAACTCCTTCACCCGTACTCCCAGAGCCCTGTAGTCACTCTTGATCCGCTCAGTGTCACACCGCGCAGTATCATTTGTGCCCACATGGATGAGTAGCATGGGGTAGTAGTCAGAGGGCTGGATAATCCTCGACAATGCCTCCATAACGTCTCGGATACGGGCCCCCGGCAGGCAGCATACCTCCCGAGATGA